>NC_088229.1:5854497-5986997 GCF_036934945.1 Oncorhynchus masou masou | reverse complement strand
GAGAGATACCACCACCACTCAGCCAGTCTCCTAGTCAGAGAGATATCTTAATGCTACAGCATACAATGACATTCTAGACGATTCTGTGCTTCCATCTTTGTGGCAACAGTTTGGGGAAAATCCTTTCCTGTTTCAGCATGACACGAAGCGAGGTCCATGCAGAAATGGTTTGTCGAGAACTGTGTGGACGAACTTGACTGGCCTGCACAGAGCTCTGACCTCAACCATATTGAACACCTTTGGGATAAATTGGAACGCTGACTGCGAGCCAGCACTAATCGCCCAACATCAGCACCGAACCTCACTAATGCTCTTATGGCTGAATGGAAGCAAGTTCTCTGCAGCAATGTTTCAACATCTGGTGGAAAGCCTTCCCAGAAGAGTGGAGCGCTGTTATAGCAGCAATGTTCCAACATCTAGTGGAAAGCCTTCACAGAAGAGTGGAGGGCTGTTATAGCAGCAATGTTCCAACATCTAGTGGAAAGCCTTCACAGAAGAGTGGATGTTGTTATAGCAGCAATGTTCCAACATCTAGTGGAAAGCCTTCACAGAAGAGTGGATGTTGTTATAGCAGCAATGTTCCAACATCTAGTGGAAAGCCTTCACAGAAGAGCGGATGTTGTTATAGCAGCAATGTTCCAACATCTAGTGGAAAGCCTTCCCAGAAGAGTGGAGGCTGTTATGGCAGCTAAGGGAGGGGGGACCAACTCCATGTTAATGCCGATTTTGGAATGAGATGTTGGACAAGCAGGTGTCCACATACTTTTGTCCATGTAGTGAATATACTGTACTACCACAACATGCCCCTATAGAAACCCACTGAGTTTTAAATCCTACCACAACATGCCTCTATAGAAACCCACTGAGTTGTAAATCGTACCACAACATGCCCCTATAGAAACCCACTGAGTTGTAAATAGAAACCCACTGAGCTGTAAATCGATTACAAATTCAGTGTGATTTGTGAGTGGTGATGTTCTTTTTTTCACATTGTTTTTTGAGAGTCCAAGGCTAATCTCTGTCTCTCTCTCTCTCTCTCTCTCTCTGTCTCTCTCTCTTTCTCTCTCTCTTTCTCTCTCTCTCGCTACATCCCCTTCTCCAACCCCCCATCCCCTAGGTGAGTCTGGACTCCCGGGTGAGAGAGGTGATTAACAGGAAGATACAGGAGCCTACGCCCCACACCTTTGAGGACGCCCAGCTTCAGATCTATACCTTAATGCACAGAGACTCCTATCCTCGCTTCCTCAACTCGTCTATATACAGATCACTGGTTCACCATGGCTCCCACACCTCCTCAGAGTGCTAGGTTCACAACATTTCACTCACTCACACGCACTCCTCGCTCTCTCTCCTCTCCCTCTCCCTCTCATTCTCCCTCTCTCTCTCTCTCTCCCTCTCCCTCACATCTCTCTCTCTCTCTCTCCCTCTCCCTCACATTCATCTCTCTCTCTCTCTCTCTCTCTCTCCTCTCCCTCACATTCATCTCTCTCTCTCTCTCTCTCTCTCTCTCTGTCTCCCTCTCCCTCACATTAATCTCTCCTCTCTCTCCTCTCCCTCACATTCATCTCTCTCTCTCTCTCTCTCTCTCCCTCTCCCTCACATTCATCTCTCTCTCTCTCTCTCTCTCTCTCTCTCCTCTCTCCCTCCTCCTCACATTCATCTCTCTCTCTCTCCCCTCTGCTCTGTCTCTCTCCCTCTCAGACTCCTCTCTCCCTCTCCCTCTCCCTCTCCCTCTCCCTCTCTAATCCCTCTCTCTCTGTCTCTCTCCCTCTCAGACTCCTCTCTCCCTCTCCCTCACATTCATCTCTCTCTCTCTCATCCCCTCTGCTCGGTCTCTCTCCATTCCATAACCACTTAAGGAGAAAATATCCTTTGGGGGATTTTTATAATATTTGTTTTGTGATTTTTCTGTAGGATGTTTTTTTGTTGCCCAACCCTTTCACTTTTTCTATTAATTATTTTTTAATGAACTTCATCATGTCACTTAGGGACTTCCTGTTCCCTAATGTTGTTCACTACCCACATAGGGCTTTGGTCAAAAGTAGTGCACTATATAGGGAATAGGGTGCCATTTTGACAAGTCAAGGTAACTGGAAGACACAGAGAATAAAACAAAACGCGTTCATGGAAGACGGAGACATTATTTATGTTGGATATCGGTCATACTGTTCGTGGTGACAGCTGTTACTCACATTTACACACAGCAATCTGCTTTGTTCCAAATGACATGTTATACTTTCTCCTGACAAAACGTCACGATTTGAGAAGGTAAAAGAATCCTCGGCAATAAAGACACTGGTGACTTTCTAACGTCCACACAACGTTCACACCACGTTAAAGACACAACGTTCACACCACGTTAAAGACAAAACGTTCACACCACGTTAAAGACACAACGTTCACACCACGTTAAAGACACAACGTTCACACCACGTTAAAGACACAACGTTCACACCACGTTAAAGACACAACGTTCACACCACGTTAAAGACACAACGTTCACACCACGTTAAAGACAAAACGTTCACACCACGTTAAAGACAAAACGTTCACACCACGTTAAAGACACAATGTTCACACCACGTTAAAGACACAATGTTCACACAACGTTAAAGACACAATGTTAAAGACACAACGTTCACACCACGTTAAAGACACAATGTTCACACAACGTTAAAGACACAATGTTAAAGACACCACGTTAAAGACACAACGTTCACACCACGTTAAAGACACCACGTTAAAGACACAACGTTAAAGACACAACGTTAAAGACACCACGTTAAAGACACAATGTTCACACAACGTTAAAGACACAACGTTAAAGACACAACGTTAAAGACACAACGTTAAAGACACAACGTCCTGACCCTGACCCCACCCCCTCTGCCGGACCCCCTGGACACTGCTGCTCTACTACGCTTCTGACCTTTGAACTGTCACCTTTGACCTGTCCACTGTCTCCCTCACCTCACTGCTGTGATTGGCTATCAGAGGCATCGGGATGAGCTGTGGTTGGTCGATCGATCAGGGTGGGGAACGGGGGGGGAGGGGGGCTAAGAGATTTTCCATCCCAGATGCAAAAAAAAGTTTAAAAAAGACTCACAATAAAATACATTAAACATACAAAAGTCTGTTAACAGTTAAACAACTGTTTCATGGGAAATGGAGTTTGAAGACAACACTTGTCTGTAGTTAGAAGACTGAAGATGATGCCTAGGTCTTTTCTAGACTTGTTGTCACTTAAAAATGCTTTAAACTTAGTATTATTAATGTTATTTATTTTATATTTTGTTAAACTGTGATAATGATTTTATTGTACATATATAAACAGAAACCCTTGACCATCAGCACAAACTCTCAATCAAATCATCAACTGTGATTAAAGTTCTTTATGTGGTACCCTATTCCCTCAATGGTGCACTAACAAAGCCCATAGCTTTTTGTCAAAAGTAGTGCACTCCATAGGGAATAGGGTTCCATTTGGGACGAGTTTTGGTTTTTCCAGTTTGAAAGGCCCTGCCACTCTGGCACCGCCTGTAGGTGGTGAATGGTACTCCCTCTATGTTAGGGTGTCTCCCTGCTGTGTGTGTGTGTGTGTGTGTGTGTGTGTGTCTGTGTCTGTGTCTGTGTCTGTGTCTGTGTCTGTGTCTGTGTGTGTGTGTGTGTGTGTGTGTGTGTGTGTGTGTGTGTGTGTGTGTTTCAAGTCCGTCTCCAGGTATGTTGGGCAGATGTGTCCTAGTTCTCATATAGTATACATCATACAGCCAACATCTGTTAACATTTCTTCAGAACAGCTCTGGACTGAAAGATGGCCAACAAACATTTCATCCACTCTGTCCCTGGTGCTTCTGGGTAAAATACTGTGAACTGAACTCCTCCCATCACTGTCTCAAGTCAAGTAAGTCCCTTTACTCTGTCTGGTCCCCTTTCCTGTCCCAAGTCAAGTCCCCTCACTCTGTCAAGTCCCCTTCCTGTCTCAAGTCAAGTCCCCTCACTCTTTCTAGTCCCCTTCCTGTCTCAAGTCAAGTCCCCTCACTCTGTCTAGTCCCCTTCCTGTCTCAAGTCAAGTCCCCTCACTCTGTCAAGTCCCCTTCCTGTCTCAAGTCAAGTCCCCTCACTCTGTCTAGTCCCCTTCCTATCCCAAGTCAAGTCCCCTCACTCTGTCTAGTCCCCTTCCTATCCCAAGTCAAGTCCCCTCACTCTGTCTAGTCCCCTTCCTATCCCAAGTCAAGTCCCCTTCTGTCTTCCCCTTCCTGTCTCAAGTCAAGTCCCCTCACTCTGTCTAGTCCCCTTCCTGTCCCAAGTCAAGTCCCCTCACTCTGTCTAGTCCCCTTCCTATCCCAAGTCAAGTCCCCTCACTCTGTCTAGTCCCCTTCCTGTCCCAAGTCAAGTCCCCTCACTCTGTCTAGTCCCCTTCCTGTCCCAAGTCAAGTCCCCTCACTCTGTCTAGTCCCCTTCCTATCCCAAGTCAAGTCCCCTCACTCTGTCTAGTCCCCTTCCTATCCCAAGTCAAGTCCCCTCACTCTGTCTAGTCCCCTTCCTGTCCCAAGTCAAGTCCCCTCACTCTGTCTAGTCCCCTTCCTGTCCCAAGTCAAGTCCCCTACTCTGTCTAGTCCCCTTCTTGTCCCAAGTCAAGTCCCCTCACTCTGTCTAGTCCCCTTCCTGTCCCAAGTCAAGTCCCCACTCTGTCTAGTCCCCTTCTTGTCCCAAGTCAAGTCCCCTCACTCTGTCTAGTCCCCTTCCTGTCCCAAGTCAAGTCCCCTCACTCTGTCTAGTCCCCTTCCTATCCCAAGTCAAGTCCCCTCACTCTGTTGAGTCCCCTTCCTGTCTCAAGTCAAGTCCCCTCACTCTGTCTAGTCCCCTTCCTGTCTCAAGTCAAGTCCCCTCACTCTGTCTAGTCCCCTTCCTGTCTCAAGTCAAGTCCCCTCACTCTGTCTAGTCCCCTTCCTGTCCCAAGTCAAGTCCCCTCACTCTGTCTAGTCCCCTTCTTGTCCCAAGTCAAGTCCCCTCACTCTGTCTAGTCCCCTTCCTGTCCCAAGTCAAGTCCCTCACTCTGTCTAGTCCCTTCCTGTCTCAAGTCCCCCCTCACTCTGTCTAGTCCCCTTCCTGTCCCAAGTCAAGTCCCCTCACTCTGTCTAGTCCCCTTCTTGTCCCAAGTCAAGTCCCCTCACTCTGTCTAGTCCCCTTCCTGTCTCAAGTCAAGTCCCCTCACTCTGTCTAGTCCCCTTCCTGTCTCAAGTCAAGTCCCCTCACTCTGTCTAGTCCCCTTCCTATCCCAAGTCAAGTCCCCTCACTCTGTCTAGTCCCCTTCCTGTCTCAAGTCAAGTCCCCTCACTCTGTCTAGTCCCCTTCTTGTCCCAAGTCAAGTCCCCTCACTCTGTCTAGTCCCCTTCTTGTCTCAAGTCAAGTCCCCTCACTCTGTCTAGTCCCCTTCTTGTCCCAAGTCAAGTCCCCTCACTGTCTGGTCTCCTTCCTGTCTCTGCTGCTGTTAAGCAGTACATACTGTAGGACCAGTTCCCTAGACAGATTAAGCCTAGTCCTGGACTACGGGCCCAATGTGAAACACACCATCACCAACACCAGCCTGCAATGATGACACGCTGCATGATAGACAGTTGAAGTTGGAAGTTTACATACACCGTAGCCATGCACCTTAGATGTACTGATGAAGTTTTCTCCATACCCTAGTCCTCCCATCAGTGTGAAACAGCAGGGACCCGGGATTCAACAGACCAAGCAATGTTTTACAATCCTCTAGTGTCCAGTGTTTTTTTTCCCTTAGCCCGCAGTTTCTTGTTTTTTTCTGAAAGAAGTGGAACTCTTAAGGTCGTCATTCGTGTCAAGGTACGATGAGTTGTGCTTTCTTTCATAGGTCTTTGGCCATCAATTTTGTACAGGACTGTCAGTTGACTAACTGTAGCCCTTCTGTTGCTCTGCACAATTCATATCAGCCTCCTTTGTCCTCTTTAAAAAAAAAAAACAGCAGTTCTTGACACACACAACCCGGAATGCCTGGAACCTACTACTATACCCCATTCAAAGGCACTTCAATATCTTGTCTTGCCCATTCACCCCCATGAATGGCACACACACACACAATCCATGTCTCAATTGTCTCAAGGCTTTAAAAATCCTTCTTTAACCACCTGTCTCTTCCCCTTCATCTACACTGAAGTGGATTTAACAGGTGACATCAATAAGGGATCATATCTTTCACCTGGATTCACCTGGTCAGTCTCTGTCATGGAAGGAGCAGGTGTTACTAATGTTTTGTACACTCAGTGTAGACTCCATTGAAAGTACATTCTAGTCCAGGACTAGGCTTGATCCATGTCTGGGAAACCAGCTCTAGGTTATTTTTCCGAACATAGTTTATTTTCAGATAGGGTCTGTCCACAAATTGCATTTTTCCTTAACAGAATTTACTATATTTTGTAAATACAAAGGGAATAGTCCATATTGAACATAATACATACATGTACTACATACATGTACTACATACATACATACACATACTACATACATGTACTACATACGTACACATACATGTACTACATATATACACATACTACATACATACACATAATACATACATGTACTATATACACATAATACATACATGAACTACATACATACACATACATGTACTACATACATACACATACTACATACATGTACTACATACGTACACATACATGTACTACATACAGTGGGGCAAAAAAGTATTTAGTCAGCCACCAATTGTGCAAGTTTTCCCACTTAAAAAGATGAGAGAGGCCTGTAATTTTCATCATAGGTACACTTCAACTATGACAGACAAAATGAGAAAAAAATCCAGAAAATCACATTGTAGGATTTTTAATGAATTTATTTGCAAATTATGGTGGAAAATAAGTATTTGGTCACCTACAAACAAGCAAGATTTCTGGCTCTCGCAGACCTGTAACTTCTTCTTTAAGAGGCTCCTCTGTCCTGTACATACACATACTACATACATACACATAATACATACATGTACTGCATACATACATGTACTACATACAAACACCTACTACATACATACTACATACATACACATAGTACATACATGTACTACATACATACACATACTACATACATGTACTACACACTACATACATACACATAATACATACACATATAACATACATACACATAATACATACATGTACTACATACATACACATACTACATACACAAAATACATGCATGTACTACATACATACACATACTACATACATACACATAATACATACATGTACCACATAAATGTGCTACATACGTGCACATAATACATACATGTACTAAATACATACACATAATACATACATGTACTAAATACATACACCTACTACATACGTACACATGGTACATACATGTACTACATACATACACCTACTACATACATACTACATACGTACACATAGTACATACATGTACTACATACATACACATACTACATACATACACATACTACATACATGTACTACATACATACACATACATTTACTACATACATACACATAATACATACATGAACTACATACATACACATAATACATACATACTACATACGTACACATAATACATACATGTACTGCATACATACACCTACTACATACGTACACCAATAGTACATACACGTACTACATACATACACATACTACATACATACACATACATGTACTACATACATACACATACATTTACTACATACGTACACATAATACATACATGTACTACATAATACATACATGTACCACATACATACACATACATACACATAATACATACATGTACTACATACATACACATACTACATACATGTACTACATACACCTACTACATACATACTACATACGTACACAGAGTACATACATGTACTACATACATACACATACTACATACATACTACATACATACACATACATACATACACGTACTACATACATACACATAATACATACATGTACTACATACATACACATAATACATACATGTACTACATACATACACATAATACATACATACTACATACGTACACATAATACATACATACTACATACGTACACATAATACATACATGTACTGCATACATACACCTACTACATACATACATACTACATACGTACACCAATAGTACATACATGTACTACATACATACATACATACATACACATACTACATACATACATGTACTACATACATACACGTACTACATACATTCACATACTACATACATACGTGTACTACATACATACACATACTACATACATACACATACTACATACATACACATAATACATACACATACTACATGCATGTACTACATACATACACATAATACATACATGTACTACATACATACAAATAATACATACATGTACTACATACGTACACATAATACATACATGTACTACATACGTACACATAATACATACATACTACATAGGTACACATAATACATACTACATAGGTACACATAATACATACATGTACTACATACATACACATAATACATACATGTACTGAATACATACACCTACTACATTCATACTACATACGTACACCAATAGTACTTACATGTACTACATACATACACATACTACATACATACATACATATAATACATGCATGTACTACATACATACACGTACTACATACATAAACATACTACATACATACACATACTACATACATACACATACTACATACTACATACATGTACTACATGCATACACATACATTTACTACATACGTACACATAATACATACATGTACTACATACATACATACATACACATACTACAAACATACTACATACATACATATAATACATACATGTACTACATACATACACATAATACATACATGTACTACATACATACACCTACTACATACATGTACACATACATACATACATGTACTACATACATACACATACTACATACATACACATACTACATACATGTACTACATACATACACATAATACATACATGTACTACATACATACACATACTACATACATACACATAATACATACATGTACTACATACATACACATACTACATACATACATGTACTACATACATACACATACTACATACACATACTACATACATACATGTACTACATACACATACTACATACATGTACTACATACATACACATACTACATACATACACATACATGTACTACATACATACACATTATACATACATGTACTACATACATGCACATACTACATACATACATGTACTACATACATACACATACTACATACATGTACTACATACATACATGTACTACATACATACACATAATACATACATGTACTACATACATGCACTACATACATACATGTACTACATACATACACATACTACATACATACATGTACTACATACATACACATACTACGTACATGCACTACATACATACACATACATGTCCTACATACATACACATAATACATACATGTACTACATACATACACATACTACATACATACATGTACACATACATACATACATATACATACATACATATACTACATACATACACATACTACATACATACTACATACATACACATACACATACATGTACTACATACATACACATACTACATACATGTACTACATACATACACATACTACATACATGTACTACATACATACACATACTACATACATGTACTACATACATACACATACTACATACATACACATAATACATACATGTACTACATACATACACATACATACATACATGTACTACATACATACATACTACATACATACACATACTACATATACTACATACATACACATACTACATACATACACATAACACATACACATACATGTACTACATACATGTACTGCATATATACATACACATACTACATACATGTACTACATACATACACATACTACATACATACACACACTACATACACATACTACATACATGTACAAAGGCGAAAGTATTCACCCCCCCACTTTGGCATTTGTCCTATCTTGTTTCAAACTGGAATTAAAATAGTTTTTGGGGAATGTTTGTATCATTTGATTTACACAACATGCCTACCAATTTGAAGATAAAAATAGTGTATTATTTATTTCAGCTTTTATTTATTTCATCACATTCCCAGTGGGTCAGAAGTTCACATACACTCAATTAGTATGTGGTAGCATTGCCTTTAAATTGTTTAACTTGGGTCAAGCATTTCGGTAAGCCTTCCACAAGCTTCCCACAATAAGTTGCGTGAATTTTTGGCCCATTCATCCTGACAGAGCTGGTGTAACGGAGTCAGGTTTGTAGGCCTCCTTGCTCGTGCATGCTTTTTCAGTTCTGCCTCCAAAAAATCTATAGAATTGAGGTCAGGGTTTTGTGATGGCCCCTCCAATACCTTGACTTTGTTGTCCTTAAGCCATTTTGCCACAACTTTGGAAGCATGCTTGGGGTCATTGTTCATTTGGAAGACCCATTTGCGACCAAGCTTTAACTTCCTGACTGATGTCTTGAGATGTTTCTTCAATATATCCATATACTTATCCTTCCTCATGATATCATCTATTTTGTGAAGTACACCAGTCCCTCCTGCAGCAAAGCACCTCCACAACATGATGCTGCCACCCCCTTGCTTCACGGTTGGGATGGTGTTCTTCGGCTTGCAAGCCTCCACCTTTTTCCTTCAAACATAATAATGGTCATTATGGCTAAACAGTTCTATTTTTGTTTCATCAGACCAGAGGACATTTCTCCCAAAAGTACAATCTTTGTTCACATGTGCAGTTGCAAACCGTAGTCTGGCTTTTTTTATGGTGGTTTTGGAGCAGTGGCTTCTTCCTTGCTGAGCGGCCTTTCAGGTTATATCGATATAGGACTCGTTTTTTTACTGTGGATATAGATACTTTTGTACCTGTTTCCTCCAGCATTTTCACAAGGTCCTTTACTGTTGTTCTGGGATTGATTTGCACCAAAGTACATTCATCTCTAGGAGAAAGGATTCGTCTCCTTCCTGAGCGGTATGACGGCTGCGTGGTCCCATGGTGTTTATATTTGCGTACTATTGTTTGTACAGATGAGCGTGGTACCTTCAGACGTTTGGAAATTGCTCCCAAGGATGAACGAGACTTGTGGAGGTCTGCAATTTTATTTCTGAGGTCTTTGCTGATTTCTTTTGATTTTCCCATAAAGTCAAGCAAAGGTGCACAGAGTTTGAAGGTAGGCCTTGAAATACATCCACAGGTTCACCTCCAATTGACTCAAATGATGTCAATTAGCCTATCAGAAGCTTCTAAAACCATGACATCATTTTCTAGAATTTTCCTAGCTGTTTAAAAGGCACAGTCAACTTAGTGTATGTAAACTTCTGACCCACTGGAATTGTGATTACAGTGAATTATAAGTGAAATAATGTGTCTGTAAACAATTGATGGAAAAATATTTGTCCCCCTTCCTGATTTCTTATTTTTTTCCACATTTGTCACTCAAAATGTTTCAGATCATCAAACAAATTTAAATATTACACAAAGGTAACCCAAGTAAACACAAAATGCAGTTAAGTGATGATTAAGTGATGAAAAACGATATCTGGACCTTCATGGCCCTATGTGAAAAAGTAATTGCCCCCTAAACCTAATAACTGGTTGTGCCACCCTCAGCAGCAACAACTGCAATCAAGCGTTTGCGATAACTGGCTTTGAGTCTTTCGCTGTGGAGGACTTTTGGCCCACTATTCTTTGCAGAATTGTTTTAATTCAGCCACATAGGAGGGTTTTCGAGCATGAACCGCCTTTTTTAAGGTCACGCCACAGCATCTCAATCAGATTCAAGTCCGGACTTTGACTAGGCCACTCCAAAACCTTCATTATTTTTTTTAAGCCATTCAGAGGTGGACTTGCTGTTGTGTTTTGGATCAATGTCCTGCTGCAGAACCCAAGTGCGCTTCAGCTTGAGGGCACGTACTGATGGCCGGACATTCTCCTTCAGGTTTTTTTGGTAGAGAGGAGAATTCATGGTTCCATCAATCACAGCAAGTTGTCCAGGTCCTGAAGCAGCCCCAGACCATCACACCACCACCAACATATTGGACTGTTGGTATGATGTTCTATTTCTGAAACGCTGTGTTACTTTTACGCCAGATGTAATGGCACACCTTCCAAAAAGTTCAACTTTGTCTCATCAGTCCACAGAATATTTGCCCCAAGATTTTCACAAGTCTTGGGGATCATCAAGATGTTTTTTGCCAAAAGTGAGACAAGCCTTTATGTTATTTTTGGTCAGCAGTGGTTTTCTCCTTGGAACTCTGCCATTGTGGCCCAGTCTCTTTCTTATGGCTTTGTCATGAACACTGACCTTAACTGAGGCAAGTGAGGCCTGCAGTTCTTTGGATGTTGTTGTGGGTTCTTTTGTGACCTCTTGGATGAGTTGTCGCTGCGCTCTTGGGGTAATTTTGGTAGGCCGGCCTCCCCTGGGAAGGTTCACCACTGTTCCAAATGTTCTCCATTTGTGGATAATGTCTCTTACCGTGGTTGGTTGGAGTCCCAAAGCTTTAGAAATGGCTTTGTAACCCTTTCCAGACTGATAGATGTCAATTACTCTGTTTCTCATCTGTTCCTGAATTTCTTTGGATCGCGGCACGATGTCTTGCTTTTTGAGATCTTTTGGCCGACTTCACTTTGTCAGACAGGTTCTATTTAAGTGATTTCTTGATTCAATAGGTCTGGCAGTAATCAGGCCTGGCAGTAATCAGGTCTGGCAGTAATCAGGCCTGGCAGTAATCAGGCCTGGCAGTAATCAGACCTGGCAGTAATCAGGCCTGGCAGTAATCAGGTCTGGCAGTAACCAGGCCTGGCAGTAATCAGGTCTGGCAGTAACCAGGCATGGCAGTAATCAGGTCTGGCAGTAACCAGGCCTGGCAGTAATCAGGCCTGGCAGTAATCAGGCCTGGCAGTAATCAGGTCTGGCAGTAACCAGGCCTGGCAGGCCTGGCACCAGGCCTGGCAGTAATCAGGTCTGGCAGTAACCAGGCATGGCAGTAATCAGGCCTGGCAGTAATCAGGTCTGGCAGTAATCAGGTCTGGCAGTAATCAGGTCTGGCAGTAATCAGGCCTGGCAGTAACCAGGCTGGCAGTAACCAGGTCTGGCAGTAATCAGGCCTGGCAGTAATCAGGCCTGGCAGTAACCAGGCCTGGCAGTAACCAGGCCTGGCAGTAACCAGGCCTGGCAGTAATCAGGTCTGGCAGTAATCAGGCCTGGCAGTAATCAGGCCTGGCAGTAATCAGGCCTGGGTGTGGCTAGTGAAATTGAACTCAGCTTTCCCAAAAATGTGATTGACCACAGTAAAGTCGTGATTTAACAAGGGGGGGGGTAATTGCTTTTTCACATAGGGTCCGGATAGCTTTTTCCCTTAATAAATTGCGACCTGGCCAAGATAAAGCAAAGCAGATGTCCTAACCGACTGGCCAAAAACTATAGTTTGTTAATTAACAAGAAATGTGTGGAGTGGTTGAAAAACGAGTTTCAATGACTCCCAACCTAAGTGTATGTAAACTTCATGTGAGATCATGTGACAGATCATGTGACACTTAGATTGCACACAGGTGGACTTTCTTTAACTAATTGCGTGACTTCTGAAGGTAATTGGTTGCACCAGATCTTATTTAGGAGCTTCTTAGCAAAGGAGGTGAATACATATGTACACACCACTTTTCTGTTGAAAAGAAAAATTCATTTTTTTTGAAACAAGTTCTTTTTTTCATTTCACTTCACCAAATTGAACTATTTTGTGTATGTCCATTACATGAAATCCCCCCAAAAAAAACATTTAAATTACACATTGTAATGCAGCAAAATAGGAAAGGGGGATGAATACTTGTGCAAGGCAATGTATATAATAACATTGTAATGTATATAATAACATTGTAATGTAAAGCTACTACGTCAGAGAATTTAATTTAACCACAAAACAAAAAGACTATTGAAATCCTCTGAGAAGTTTAGGAGAATGCATGAGAGTATATGGGTTGTATGTACTATGCATGGATAGAATGAATAGTTGATGTGATAATGCAGAGAGCAGGATAACAGAGAGCTGATGTGATAACAGAGAGCAGTATATGTGATAACAGAGAGCAGTAGATGGGATAACAGAGAGCAGTATATGTGATAACAGAGAGCAGTAGATGTGATAACAGAGAGCAGTATATGTGATAACAGAGAGCAGTAGATGTGATAACAGAGAGCAGGATAACAGAGAGCAGCAGATGTGATAACAGAGAGCAGTAGATGTGATAACAGAGAGCAGTAGATGTGATGACAGAGAGCAGTAGATGTGAATGATTTTTGTCTCTGTGATAACAGAGAAGTGATAACAGAGAGCAGATAACAGAGAGAATGCAGAGAGCAGTATGAGAGAGAGCAGTAGATGTGATAACAGAGAGCAGTAGATGTGATAACAGAGAGCAGTACTATGTGATAACAGAGAGCAGTAGATGTGATAACAGAGAGCAGTAGATGTGATAACAGAGAGCAGTAGATGTGATAACAGAGAGCCTAGATGTGATAACAGAGAGCCATCAGAGAGCAGTAGATGTGATAACAGGCAGTAGATGTGATAACAGAGAGCAGTAGATGTGATAACAGAGAGAGATGTGATAACAGAGAGCAGTAGATGTGATAACAGAGAGCAGTAGATGTGATAACAGAGAGCAGTAGATGTGATAACAGAGAGCAGTAGATGTGATAACAGAGAGCAGTAGATGTGATAACAGAGAGCAGTAGATGTGATAACAGAGAGCAGTAGATGTGATAACAGAGAGCAGTAGATGTGATAACAGAGAGCAGTAGATGTGATTACAGAGAGCAGTAGATGTGATAACAGAGAGCAGTAGATGTGATAACAGAGAGCAGTAGATGTGATAACAGAGAGCAGGATAGAGATCAGTAGATGTGATAACAGAGAGCAGTAGATGTGATAACAGAGAGCAGTAGATGTGATAACAGAGAGCAGTAATGTGATAACAGAGAGCAGAGATGTGATAACAGAGAGCAGTAGATGTGATAACAGAGAGCAGTAGATGTGATAACAGAGAGCAGTAGATGTGATAACAGATGATGATAACAGAGAGCAGTAGATGTGATAACAGAGAGCAGTAGATGTGATAACAGAGAGCAGTAGATGTGATAACAGAGAGCAGTAGATGTGATAACAGAGAGCAGTAGATGTGATAACAGAGAGCAGTAGATGTGATAACAGAGAGCAGTAGATGTGATAACAGAGAGCAGTAGATGTGATAACAGAGAGCAGTAGATGTGATAATGCTGTTACCCTGGAACCTAGGACTCCTTGGAAAAAAGTGGCAATTTTTACTGAATGGACTATCCTAGATAAATACAATTAAATGACACGACACCTTTAACTTTAGCAGCTTTGCAACATACAACTGTTTTACTGAATGTAAATTAACCAAATGTCACAGTTGAAAGTAGGTCCTAGACTTTTATCTAATATTCCATTTGATGTTTTTGGCAGAGATAACAGAGTTCCTCTCCGCAGCTTCTGTTGTCAGAGGGCCATCTGTTGGATGCTAGAGGGACAGGAAGGAGGACAGGCTGGACAGGAAGGAAGACAGGCTGGACAGGAAAGAGGACAGGCTGGACAGGAAGGAAGACAGGCTGGACAGGAAGGAGGACAGGCTGGACAGGAGTCAACCCTCACATATCTAGATTGAACAAAAAATATAAACGCAACATGTATGTTTAATGAGCTGGAATAAAACATCCCAGAAATGTTCCATGCGCACAATTTTTAAAATGATTTCTCTCAAATTTTGTGCACAAATGTTTTTACATCCTTGTTAGTGAGCATTTCTCCTTTCCCAAGATAATCCACCTGACAGGTCCGGCATATCAAGAAGCTGATTAAACAGCATGATCATTACACATGTGCACCTTGTGCTGGGGATAATAAAAGGCCATTTTGTTACACAACACAATGCCACAGATGTCTCAGGTTTTGAGGGAACGTGCAATTGGCATGGTGACTGGAGGAATGTCCACCAGAGCTGTTACCATAAGTCTACCAACGTCGCTTTTGAGAATATGGCAGTACATCCAACTGGCCTCGCAACCGCAGACCACGTAACCACGGCCAACCCAGGACCTCCACATCCGGCCTCTTCACCTGCGGGATCGCCTGAGACCAGCCACCCGGACAGCTGATGAAACTGTGGGTTTGTCTGAGACCAGCCACCCGGACAGCTGATGAAACTGTGGGTTTGTCTGAGACCAGCCACCTGGACAGCTGATGAAACTGTGGGTTTGTCTGAGACCAGCCACCTGGACAGCTGATGAAACTGTGGGTTTGCACATCTGAAGAATTTCTGCACAAACTGTCAGAAACAGTTGTCTCAGGGAAGCTCATCCGTGTGCTCATAATCCTCACCAGGGTCTTGACCTGACTGCAGATTGGCATCGTAACTGACTTCAGTGGGCAAATGCTCCCCTTCGATAGCAAACTGGCAAGTGGAAGTAGAAGTGTGCTCTTCACCGACGAATCTCGGGTTTCAACTGTACCGGGCAGATGGCAGACAGCATGTGTGGCGTCATGTGGGTGAGCGGTTTGCTGATGTCAACGTTGTGAACAGAGTGCTCCATTTACTCCACGTGTAACTCTTGTGTTGTTGTCTGTTCACACTGCTATGCTTTATCTTATCTTACCTCATTTGCACTCACTCTATATAGACTTTTTGTTTTATTTTGTTCTACTGTATTATTGAATGTATGTTTTGTTCATTCCATGTGTAACTCTGTGTTGTTGTATGTGTCAAAGTGCTTTGCTTTATCTTGGCCAGGTCGCAGTTGCAAATGAGAACTTGTTCTCAACTGGCCTACCTGGTTAAATAAAGGTGTTCTCAACTGGCCTACCTGGTTAAATAAAGGTGTTCTCAACTGGCCTACCTGGTTAAATAAAGGTGTTCTCAACTAGCCTACCTGGTTAAATAAAGGTGTTATCAACTAGCCTACCTGGTTAAATAAAGGTGTTCTCAACTAGCCTACCTGGTTAAATAAAGGTGAAATAAATAAATAAATGGTGACGGTGGGGTTATGGTATGGGGCAGGCATAAGCTACAGACAACGAACACAACTGCATTTTATCAAAAGGCAATTTGAATGCACAGAGACACCGTAAAGAGATCCTGAGGCCCATTGTTGTGCCATTCATCTTCCTCCATCACTTCATGTTTCAGCAAGATAATACACAGCCCCATGTCACAAGGATCTGGACACAATTCCTGGAAGCTGAACATGTCCCAGTTCTTCCATGGCCTGCATACTCACCAGACATTTCACCCATTGAGCATATTTGGGATGCTCTGGATAGTAGTGTACGACAGCGTGTTCCAGTTCCCGCCAATATCCAGAAACTTCACACAGTCATTGAAGAGCAGTGGGACAACATTCCCCAGGCCACAATCAACAGCCTGATCAACTCTATGTGAAGGAGATGTGTCGCGCTGCATGACACAAATGGAGGCAACACCAGATGCAGACTGGTTTTCTGTTAAATGTATAAATGTTGTGTCCAGGAAATAAAACAAGTATTTAAAACTCCAGGACACCCAGCTGGTGATGGTGATATAACTGAGTAGAACAATCCTTCAACACCAGACTGACAACATTACCTACATCCTTCATTCCTATACATTTCAAACGTATAGGAATCTGTGACCAACAGATGAATATCTGTATTCCCAGTCATGTGAAATCCATTTCTCTCCAGATAGAGAAAGGACAGAGGACTATGTGTCCAGAGAGAGAAAGGACGAGGGAATATGTGTCCAGAGAGAGAAAGGACGAGGGGAATATGTGTCCAGAGAGAGAAAGGACGAGGGGAATATGTGTCCAGATAGAGAAAGGACGAGGGACTATGTGTCCAGAGAGAGAAAGGACGAGGGACTATGTGTCCAGAGAGAGAAAGGACGAGGGACTATGTGTCCAGAGAGAGAAAGGACAGAGGATTCTGTGTCCAGAGAGAGAAAGGACAGAGGACTCTGTGTCCAGAGAGAGAAAGGACGAGGGACTATGTGTCCAGAGAGAGAAAGGACGAGGGGAATATGTGTCCAGATAGAGAAAGGACGAGGGACTATGAGTCCAGATAGAGAAAGGACAGAGAAATATGTGTCCAGATAGAGAAAGGACGAGGGACTGTGTCCAGAGAGGGGAATATGTGTCCAGAGAGGAAAGGACGTGTCCAGATATTTTATTTATTTTTTTATTTTACCTTTATTTAACCAGGCAAGTCAGTTAAGAACATATTCTTATTTTCAATGACGGCCTGGGAACAGTGGGTTAACTGCCTGTTCAGGGGCAGAACGACAGATTTGTACCTTGTCAGCTCGGGGGTTTGAACTCACAACCTTCCGGTTACTAGTCCAACGCTCTAACCACTAGGCTACCCTGCCGCCCCAGATAGAGAAAGGACGAGGGACTATGTGTCCAGAGAGAGAAAGGACGAGGGGAATATGTGTCCAGAGAGAGAAAGGACGAGGGACTATGTGGGGGGGGGGAGCTATTGTCAGCAGAGAGAAAGAGGCCGAATACTTCACCAAAACAAGAGACAGGGACTAACTGAATATATACACTGAAACCTAATTAAGACTACAGCAATTAAGCGTCTAGTCTTGCAGCTCTTTAGAAGTCACGTTGCCTCTGAGTGTCTTGTCAGGAGAGGTTGTGTCTAGACTTCACAGTTTACCATTCTGATCATTCTATCTACACCTACATTTAAACGTGTCCACAGTACGGCCTGCTTTCCAGCGCTATATTCAAATGCCAGAGTGCAAACGGTGGAATAGGCAAAATATCACAAATAACAACAACAACTGATGGCAATAGCTAACCAGCAAGCTAACCTCTGTAGCGAGCCAGCGAGCTAACCTCTGTAGCTAGCCAGCGAGCTAACCTCTGTAGCTAGCCAGCAAGCTAACCTCTGTAGCTAGCCAGCAAGTTAACCTCTGTAGCTAGCCAGCAAGCTAACCTCTGTAGCTAGCCAGCAACGTTAAAGGGATTGCAAAAGGGTTAGCATTACTCTGTTAGCTAAATATTAGCTAGCTGGCTAGCATTTATAAGGCCAGCAAACACGTTCTTCACACACTAGGCCAAAACACATTTTCAGGAAACTTGTGGGAGGAGTGCTGATGACTGTCATCTCCCTTTCAGTAGCCTGAACGCATCCAGACTGAAGAGAAATCTGCACACAATTTTTAATTGAACCTTTATTTAACTAGGCAAGTCAGTTAAGAACAAATTATTATTTACAATGACGGCCTAGGAACAGTGGGTTAACTGCCTTGTTCAGGGGCCGAATGACAGATTTTTACTTTGTCACGCCGGGGGGTTCGAACCAGCAACCTTTACGCATACTGGCCCAACATTCTAACCACTAGGCTACCTGCCGCCCCTACACTCTAACCACTAGGCTACCTGCCCCCCCTACACTCTAACCACTAGCCTACCTGCCCCCCCTACACTCTAACCACTAGGCTACCTGCATCTAACCACTAGGCTACCTGCCACCCCTACACTCTAACCACTAGGCTACCTGCCTCTAACCACTAGGCTACCTGCCACCCCTACACTCTAACCACTAGGCTACCTGCCACCCCTACACTCTAACCACTAGGCTACCTGCCTCTAACCACTAGGCTACCTGCCACCCCTACACTCTAACCACTAGGCTACCTGCCTCTAACCACTAGGCTACCTGCCACCCCTACACTCTAACCACTAGGCTACCTGCCTCTAACCACTAGGCTACCTGCCACCCCTACACTCTAACCATGAGGCTACCTGCCTCTAACCACTAGGCTACCTGCCACCCCTACACTCTAACCACTAGGCTACCTGCCACCTCTACACTCTAACCACTAGGCTACCTGCCCCCCCTACACTCTAACCACTAGGCTACCTGCATCTAACCACTAGGCTACCTGCCACCCCTACACTCTAACCACTAGGCTACCTGCCTCTAACCACTAGGCTACCTGCCACCCCTACACTCTAACCACTAGGCTACCTGCCACCCCTACACTCTAACCACTAGGCTACCTGCCTCTAACCACTAGGCTACCTGCCACCCCTACACTCTAACCACTAGGCTACCTGCCTCTAACCACTAGGCTACCTGCCACCCCTACACTCTAACCACTAGGCTACCTGCCTCTAACCACTAGGCTACCTGCCACCCCTACACTCTAACCACTAGGCTACCTGCCACCTCTACACTCTAACCACTAGGCTACCTGCCCCCCCTACACTCTAACCACTAGGCTACCTGCCTCTAACCACTAGGCTACCTGCCACCCTTACACTCTAACCACTAGGCTACCTGCCTCTAACCACTAGGCTACCTGCCACCCCTACACTCTAACCACTAGGCTACCTGCCTCTAACCACTAGGCTACCTGCCACCCTTACACTCTAACCACTAGGCTACCTGCCTCTAACCACTAGGCTACCTGCCACCCCTACACTCTAACCACTAGGCTACCTGCCTCTAACCACTAGGCTACCTGCCACCCTTACACTCTAACCACTAGGCTACCTGCCTCTAACCACTAGGCTACCTGCCACCCCTACACTCTAACCACTAGGCTACCTGCCTCTAACCACTAGGCTACCTGCCACCCCTACACTCTAACCACTAGGCTACCTGCCACCTCTACACTCTAACCACTAGGCTACCTGCCCCCCCTACACTCTAACCACTAGGCTACCTGCATCTAACCACTAGGCTACCTGCCACCCCTACACTCTAACCACTAGGCTACCTGCCTCTAACCACTAGGCTACCTGCCACCCCTACACTCTAACCACTAGGCTACCTGCCACCCCTACACTCTAACCACTAGGCTACCTGCCTCTAACCACTAGGCTACCTGCCACCCCTACACTCTAACCACTAGGCTACCTGCCTCTAACCACTAGGCTACCTGCCACCCCTACACTCTAACCACTAGGCTACCTGCCTCTAACCACTAGGCTACCTGCCACCCCTACACTCTAACCACTAGGCTACCTGCCACCTCTACACTCTAACCACTAGGCTACCTGCCCCCCCTACACTCTAACCACTAGGCTACCTGCCTCTAACCACTAGGCTACCTGCCACCCTTACACTCTAACCACTAGGCTACCTGCCTCTAACCACTAGGCTACCTGCCACCCCTACACTCTAACCACTAGGCTACCTGCCTCTAACCACTAGGCTACCTGCCACCCTTACACTCTAACCACTAGGCTACCTGCCTCTAACCACTAGGCTACCTGCCACCCCTACACTCTAACCACTAGGCTACCTGCCTCTAACCACTAGGCTACCTGCCACCCTTACACTCTAACCACTAGGCTACCTGCCTCTAACCACTAGGCTACCTGCCACCCCTACACTCTAACCACTAGGCTACCTGCCTCTAACCACTAGGCTACCTGCCACCCTTACACTCTAACCACTAGGCTACCTGCCACCTCTACACTCTAACCACTAGGCTACCTGCCACCCCTACACTCTAACCACTAGGCTACCTGCCACCCCTACACTCTAACCACTAGGCTACCTGCCTCTAACCACTAGGCTACCTGCCACCCCTACACTCTAACCACTAGGCTACCTGCCTCTAACCACTAGGCTACCTGCCACCCCTACACTCTAACCACTAGGCTACCTGCCACCCCTACACTCTAACCACTAGGCTACCTGCCTCTAACCACTAGGCTACCTGCCACCTCTACACTCTAACCACTAGGCTACCTGCCACCCCTACACTCTAACCACTAGGCTACCTGCCACCCCTACACTCTAACCACTAGGCTACCTGCCACCCCTACACTCTAACCACTAGGCTACCTGCCTCTAACCACTAGGCTACCTGCCACCCCTACACTCTAACCACTAGGCTACCTGCCTCTAACCACTAGGCTACCTGCCACCCCTACACTCTAACCACTAGGCTACCTGCCTCTAACCACTAGGCTACCAGGCTCTAACCACTAGGCTACCAGGCTCTAACCACTAGGCTACCTGCCACCTCTACACTCTAACCACTAGGCTACCTGCCTTTAACCACTAGGCTACCAGGCTCTAACCACTAGGCTACCTGCCACCTCTACACTCTAACCACTAGGCTACCTGCCACCCCTACACTCTAACCACTAGGCTACCTGCCACCCCTACACTCTAACCACTAGGCTACCTGCCACCCCTACACTCTAACCACTAGGCTACCCTGCCGCCTCTACACTCTAACCACTAGGCTACCTGCCACCCCTACACTCTAACCACTAGGTTACCTGCCACCCCTACCCTCTAACCACTAGGCTACCTGCCACCTCTACACTCTAACCACTAGGCTACCTGCTGCCCCTACACTCTAACCACTAGGCTACCTGCCACCCCTACACTCTAACCACTAGGCTACCTGCCACCCCACACTCTAACCACTAGGCTACCTGCCTCTAACCACTAGGCTACCTGCCTCTAACCACTAGGCTACCTGCCACCCCCAACGTACCACCTCTTGAAGTGATCAGCCAGATCTGAATATAAACAGATCGCAAAGCGACCTTTTTAATGCGGTCTTTGTATTCTGAAGTCACATGTAAGTGTCAAGTGTAGACACGAGGGGTTTTGAAAGGCCTGGTCCCCCTCCTGATCCACGGGTATGGAAATAACCTGCTATTGCCAAAATAAACATAGCACTTCACACACACACTACCACATTTCAAGTGTAGACACGACCTCACAATCGTGGTCATTACCGGTACGCCGTAGCATCGCCGTTTTGCAATGTAAAAACAAAACACAAAAAAAAACATCTCCCACTCTGTTTTGAACCATTTTGGTCTGTTTCCTACATTGTGAACAGGACTCTAGTCTCGGACCGGGGAGAGATGGCAGCTGTACCATTCCAGCTGATTACCTCATGACCTCGATGACACTGAACTACAACAGTTAGTCATTTATAGGTTAATTAGTCATTTATAGATGTTTAATTACAATTAGGTTTCTATTCGAGGATAAGGTCAGCAGCAGATGGACTTTTAGGAGTAACTAGTAAGTGCCATGCCAAATGTAGTAGAGCTGAGGTGCCATGCCAAATGTAGTAGAGCTGAGGTGCCATGCCAAATGTAGTAGAGCTGAGGTGCCATGCCAAATGTAGTAGAGCTGAGGTGCCATGCCAAATGTAGTAGAGCTGAGGTGCCATGCCAAATGTAGTAGAGCTGAGGTGCCATGCCAAATGTAGTAGAGCTGAGATGCCATGCCAAATGTAGTAGAGCTGAGGTGCCATGCCAAATGTAGTAGAGCTGAGGTGCCATGCCAAATGTAGTAGAGCTGAGGTGCCATGCCAAATGTAGTAGAGCTGAGGTGCCATGCCAAATGTAGTAGAGCTGAGGTGCCATGCCAAATGTAGTAGAGCTGAGGTGCCATGCCAAATGTAGTAGAGCTGAGGTGCCATGCCAAATGTAGTAGAGCTGAGGTGCCATGCCAAATGTAGTCGAGCTGAGGTGCCATGCCAAATGTAGTAGAGCTGAGATGCCATGCCAAATGTAGTAGAGCTGAGATGCCATGCCAAATGTAGTAGAGCTGAGATGCCATGCCAAATGTAGTAGAGCTGAATTGGCTAGAGGTTTGTCCCTCTTTTGGGTTTGTCCACAGCAAACTTTTCAGTTGATTTGGTGAGAAGTGATGAGAAACGTACATCAACTTTTTGGAAGGTTTTATATTCTATGATGAAGTTATATGCAATGCTCAAAAATATTTTATAAGAAAAGGGGCAAGATCTCAGGCGTAACAAGTCAGGTGACATTGCCAAAAGGAGGATACTTCCTGTTCAGATAGAAATATGCTACGTAGAACAAACATGCTTCTCTGACATGGTTCCTTGTTCTATATGTCTGCTCTAGAACAGTTGATTTACTGAACCTCACGTGGCCCAGTTGATCTACGGAACCTCACATGGCCCAGTTGATTTACTGAACCGCACGTGGCCCAGTTGATCTACTGAACCTCACGTTGCCCAGTTGTTTTACTGAACCTCACGTGGCCCAGTTGATTTACTGAATCTCACGTGGCCCAGTTGATTTACTGAACCTCACGTGGCCCAGTTGATTTACTGAACTGCACGTGGCCCAGTTGATTTACTGAACCTCACGTGGCCCAGTTGATTTACTGAACCTCACGTGGCCCAGTTGATTTACTGAACCTCACGTGGCCCAGTTGATCTACTGAACTGCACATGGCCCAGTTGATTTACTGAACCTCACGTGGCCCAGTTGATTTACTGAACCTCACGTGGCCCAGTTGATTTACTGAACTGCACGTGGCCCAGTTGATTTACTGAACCTCACGTGGCCCAGTTGATTTACTGAACCTCACGTGGCCCAGTTGATTTACTGAACCTCACGTGGCCCAGTTGATCTACTGAACCTCACGTGGCCTAGTTGATCTACTGAACCTCACGTGGCCCAGTTGATTTACTGAACCTCACGTGGCCCAGTTGATTTACTGAACCTCACGTGGCCCAGTTGATTTACTGAACCTCACGTGGCCCAGTTGATTTACTGAACCTCACGTGGCCCAGTTGATTTACTGAACCTCACGTGGCCCAGTTGATCTACTGAACCTCACGTGGCCTAGTTGATCTACTGAACCTCACGTGGCACAGTTGATTTACTGAACTGCACGTGGCCCAGTTGATCTACTGAACTGCACGTGGCCCAGTTGATTTACTGAACCTCACGTGGCCCAGTTGATTTACTGAACCTCACGTGGCCCAGTTGATTTACTGAACTGCACGTGGCCCAGTTGATCTACTGAACTGCACGTGGCCCAGTTGATTTACTGAACTGCACGTGGCCCAGTTGATTTCGGGCTCCCGAGTGACTTGCGATCTAAGGCATTTCAGTGCTAGAGGCGTCACTACAAACCCTGGTTCAATTCCAGGCTGTATCACAACCGACCTTTATTGGGAGTCCCATAGGGCAGCGCACAATTGGCCCAGCGTCGTCCGGGTTCGGGTTTGACCGGAGATAGGCCATCACTGAAACCTCCGGAGATAGGCCATCACTGAAACCTCCAGTTTCATTCATTTGTTCATTTTAACAGAAGAATTTAAACGTAAATGGAAGTCTTTAATAAGAACCCGTGCAGCGTGTATGTAAGACAGTAGATTCAGAATGACTCCAAACAACGGCTTGTTCTATATACAGCAGGGGTGTATCCTAGAGACCTAGGGAGGGTCCCAAATGGCACCCTATTCCCTTGAAAGTGCACTGTTTTTAGTGCCCTATATAGTGAATAAGGTGCCATTTGGGATACAAAGGTTAAGCGTGCATATACTCTATCTACAGCAAGTGTATAAAACTAATAGCAAAATAATCATTTGTGGCACAGAGAGGCAAAAAAAGGCACCACTATGTTCCCTAATGCCAAAAACAAAAGCTTTTTTGTTGTTGTTGTAAGATACAGCTTAAACTAATAAACATCAAACCAAAACTTTGTTTTTAAGAATAAGTGCTTAACTTCAGCCTGGTACCGATAACGGTTTCCGAGATCGGTTTCCAAGATCGGTTTCCGAGATCGGTTTCCATGATCGGTTTACGAGATCGGTTTCTATGATCGGTTTCCGAGATCGGTTTCCATCATCGGTTTACGAGATCGGTTTCTATGATCGGTTTCCGAGATCGGTTTCCATGATCGGTTTCCGAGATCGGTTTCCATGATCGGTTTCGAGATCGGTTTCCATGATCGGTTTCGAGATCGGTTTCCATGATCGGTTTCGAGATCGGTTTCCATGATCGGTTTCTGAGATCGGTTTCTGAGATCGGTTGGTGCTCTTGTCAACTCGTTGTCAAGCCAAACATGACATTCAATAAGAGGTTGGTAAGAGAGCAGAAACAGAAAAGATACCCAGACGAGCTCCATATCATAGAAATTAAAATACTAGACGAGCTCCATATCATAGAAATTAAAATACTAGACGAGCTACATGTCATAGAAATTAAAATACTAGACTAGCTCCATATCATAGAAATTAAAATACTAGACTAGCTCCATATCATAGAAATTAAAATACTAAACTAGCTCCATATCATAGAAATTAAAATACTAGACAAGCTCCATATCATAGAAATTAAAATACTAGTCAAGCTCCATATCATAGAAATTAAAATACTAGTCAAGCTCCATATCATAGAAATTAAAATACTAGACGAGCTCTCTATATCATAGAAATTAAAATACTAGACTAGCTCCATAATCATAGAAATGACATTTTCTCAAAATATATTCCAGATTTATGAGGTATCAAAACAAAATAAAAACAACAAAAGGAGGAAAAGAATAAAAAACTATTTGCAGTTGTAACAAAATAGGTCCCGGTTCTTCTTTATCCGCTCATCTTGTAGCAAATCATCATCTTCTCCTCAACAGAACTGGAGTGGAAGGAGAAAAGATTTCAGTAAAGGTTATACATGTGGTTGATTTACCTCAGTTGAATTCACTGATTGCAAGTCCTTCTGGATAAGAGCGTCTGCTAAATTACCTAAATGTGAGAATACATGAGATAGAGAGAAAAAAAAACTATCTGGTTGGTGTGTGGTATTATCCTGATGTGAGAGAATGTATAACTTAATTTAAAAGTCTGCACGGTTACCACACATTCGTAACCAAGGTAAAGTCCCCACTGCTTGACAATGTCTGCTGCCATCTAGTGGTGACACCGTGGTACTGCAAAATGGCTGAGAGAGCAAGCCACAGCCAGAATCACCATGATCCCACTTCCCCTACATCTACCAAGCCCTTATTTACAAATCACAACAAGTCAAGGTTAGGTACCTCTCATTAGTCATATGTTGGATTCCAAATGAACCCCTTACCTCTACCCCGTATACACATGAATACTGATCTGGAGCAGGGTAGTGTATATAACTAGGGAGCAGGGTAGTGTATATATCTAGGGAAGTGTATATATCTAGGGAGCAGGGTAGTGTATATATCTAGGGAGCAGGGTAGTGTGTATAACTAGGGAGCAGGGTAGTGTATATATCTAGGGAGCAGGGTAGTGTATATATCTAGGGAGCAGGGTAGTGTGTATAACTAGGGAGCAGGGTAGTGTATATATCTAGGGAGCAGGGTAGTGTATATATCTAGGGAGCAGGGTAGTGTATATATCTAGGGAGTAGGGTAGTGTGTATAACTAGGGAGAAGGGTAGTGTATATATCTAGGGAGCAGGGTAGTGTATATATCTAGGGAGTAGGGTAGTGTGTATAACTAGGGAGCAGGGTAGTGTATATATCTAGGGAGCAGGGTAGTCTATATATCTAGCGAGTAGGGTAGTGTATATATCTAGGGAGTAGGGTAGTGTATATAACTAGGGAGCAGGGTAGTGTATACAACTAGGTAGCAGGGTAGTGTATATATCTAGGGAGCAGGGTAGTGTATATATCTAGGGAGCAGGGTAGTGTATACAACTAGGGAGCAGGGTAGGGTATATATCTAGGGAGCAGGGTAGTGTATATATCTAGGGAGCAGGGTAATGTATATAACTAGGGAGTAGGGTAGTGTATATAACTAGGGAGCAGGGTAGTGTATATATCTAGGGAGCAGGGTAGTGTCTATAACTAGGGAGTAGGGTAGTGTATATATCTAGGGAGCAGGGTAGTGTATATATCTAGGGAGCAGGGTAGTGTATACAACAAGGGAGCAGGGTAGTGTATATAACTAGGGAGCAGGGTAGTGTATATATCTAGGGTAGTGTATTATTCTAGGGAGCAGGGTAGTGTATATATCTAGGGAGCAGGGTAGTGTGTATATCTAGGGAACAGGGTAGTGTGTATAACTAGGGAGTAGGGTAGTGTATATAACTAGGGAGTAGGGTAGTGTATATATCTAGGGAGCAGGGTAGTGTATATATCTAGGGAGCAGGGTAGTGTATATATCTAGGGAGCAGGGTAGTGTCTATAACTAGGGAGTAGGGTAGTGTATATATCTAGGGAGCAGGGTAGTGTATATATCTAGGGAGCAGGGTAGTGTCTATAACTAGGGAGTAGGGTAGTGTATATATCTAGGGAGCAGGGTAGTGTATACAACTAGGGAGCAGGATAGTGTATATATCTAGGGAGCAGGGTAGTGTATATATCTAGGGAGCAGGGTAGTGTGTACAACTAGGGAGCAGGGTAGTGTATATATCTAGGGAGCAGGGTAGTGTATATATCTAGGGAGCAGGGTAGTGTGTATATCTAGGGAGCAGGGTAGTGTGTATAACTAGGGAGTAGGGTAGTGTATATAACTAGGGAGTAGGGTAGTGTATATATCTAGGGAGCAGGGTAGTGTATATATCTAGGGAGCAGGGTAGTGTATACAACTAGGGAGCAGGGTAGTGTGTATATCTAGGGAGCAGGGTAGTGTATATATCTAGGGAGCAGGGTAGTGTGTACAACTAGGGAGCAGGGTAGTGTATATATCTAGGGAGCAGGGTAGTGTATATATCTAGGGAGCAGGGTAGTGTATATATCTAGGGAGCAGGGTAGTGTATATAACCAGGGAGTAGGGTAGTGTATATATCTAGGGAGCAGGGTAGTGTATATATCTAGGGAGCAGGGTAGTGTATATATCTAGGGAGCAGGGTAGTGTATATATCTAGGGAGCAGGGTAGTGTATATATCTAGGGAGCAGGGTAGTGTCTATATCTAGGGAGCAGGGTAGTGTATATAACTAGGGAGCAGGGTAGTGTATATATCTAGGGAGCAGGGTAGTGTATATATCTAGGTAGCAGGGTAGTGTATATATCTAGGGAGCAGGGTAGTGTATATATCTAGGGAGCAGGGTAGTGTCTATATCTAGGGAGCAGGGTAGTGTATATAACTAGGGAGCAGGGTAGTGTATATATCTAGGGAGCAGGGTAGTGTATATAACTAGGGAGCAGGGTAGTGTATATAACTAGGGAGCAGGGTAGTGTATATATATAGGGAGCAGGGTAGTGTATATATCTAGGGAGCCGCGTAGTGTGTATATCTAGGGAGCAGGGTAGTGTATATAGGGTCCTGTGTGGCTCAGTCGGTAGAGCATGGCGCTTGCAACGCCAAGCGTCGTGGGTTCGATTCCCGCTGGGACCACCCATATGTGGCCCCAGCCGACTTGTAAGTCGCTTTGGACAAAAGCGTCTGCTAAATGGGATATATTATTATTATTATTATATCTAGGGAGCAGGGTAGTGTGTATAACTAGGGAGCAGGGTAGTGTATATATCTAGGGAGCAGGGTAGTGTATATAACTAGGGAGTAGGGTAGTGTATATAACTAGGGAGTAGGGTAGTGTATATAACTAGGGAGTAGGGTAGTGTATATATCTAGGGAGCAGGGTAGTGTATATATCTAGGGAGCAGTGTAGTGTATATATCTAGGGAGCAGGGTAGTGTATACAACTAGGGAGCAGGGTAGTGTGTATATCTAGAGAGCAGGGTAGTGTCTATAACTAGGGAGTAGGGTAGTGTATATATCGAGGGAGCAGGGTAGTGTCTATATCTAGGGAGCAGGGTAGTGTATATATCTAGGGAGCAGGGTAGTGTATATATCGAGGGGAGCAGGGTAGTGTATATAACCAGGGAGTAGGGTAGTGTATATAACTAGGGAGCAGGGTAGTGTATATATCTAGGGTAGTGTATATATCTAGGGAGCAGGGTAGTGTGTATAACTAGGGAGCAGGGTAGTGTATATATCTAGGGAGCAGGGTAGTGTCTATATCTAGGGAGCAGGGTAGTGTATATATCTAGGGAGCAGGGTAGTGTGTATATCTAGGGAGCAGGGTAGTGTATATAACTAGGGAGCAGGGTAGAGTATATATCTAGGGAGCAGGGTAGTGTATATATCTAGGGAGCAGGGTAGTGTATATAACTAGGGAGCAGGGTAGTGTATATAACTAGGGAGCAGGGTAGTGTATATAACTAGGGAGTAGGGTAGTGTATATATCTAGGGAGTAGGGTAGTGTATATATCTAGGGAGTAGGGTAGTGTATATATCTAGGGAGCAGGGTAGTGTATATATCTAGGGAGTAGGGTAGAGTATATATCTAGGGAGCAGGGTAGTGTATATATCTAGGGAGCAGGGTAGTGTGTATATCTAGGGAGCAGGGTAGTGTATATAACTAGGGAGCAGGGTAGAGTATATATCTAGGGAGCAGGGTAGTGTATATATCTAGGGAGCAGGGTAGTGTATATAACTAGGGAGCAGGGTAGTGTATATAACTAGGGAGCAGGGTAGTGTATATAACTAGGGAGTAGGGTAGTGTATATATCTAGGGAGTAGGGTAGTGTATATATCTAGGGAGTAGGGTAGTGTATATATCTAGGGAGCAGGGTAGTGTATATAACTAGGGAGTAGGGTAGTGTATATATCTAGGGAGCAGGGTAGTGTATATATCTAGGGAGCAGGGTAGTGTATATAACTAGGGAGCAGGGTAGTGTATATATCTAGGGAACAGGGTAGTGTATATATCTAGGGAGCAGGGTAGTGTATATATCTAGGGAACAGGGTAGTGTCTATAACTAGGGAGCAGGGTAGTGTATATATCTAGGGAGCAGGGTAGTGTATATATCTAGGGAGCAGGGTAGTGTATACAACTAGGGAGCAGGGTAGTGTATATAACTAGGGAGCAGGGTAGTGTCTATATCTAGGGAGCAGGGTAGTGTATATATCTAGGGAGCAGGGTAGTGTATACAACTAGGGAGCAGGGTAGTGTATATATCTAGGGAGCAGGGTAGTGTCTATATCTAGGGAGCAGGGTAGTGTATATATCTAGGGAGCAGGGTAGTGTCTATATCTAGGGAGCAGGGTAGTGTATATATCTAGGGAGCAGGGTAGTGTGTATATCTAGGGAGCAGGGTAGTGTATATAACTAGGGAGCAGGGTAGAGTATATATCTAGGGAGCAGGGTAGTGTATATATCTAGGGAGCAGGGTAGTGTATATAACTAGGGAGCAGGGTAGTGTATATAACTAGGGAGCAGGGTAGTGTATATAACTAGGGAGCAGGGTAGTGTATATATCTAGGGAGTAGGGTAGTGTATATATCTAGGGAGCAGGGTAGTGTATATATCTAGGGAGCAGGGTAGTGTATATAACTAGGGAGTAGGGTAGTGTATATATCTAGGGAGCAGGGTAGTGTGTATATCTAGGGAGCAGGGTAGTGTATATAACTAGGGAGCAGGGTAGTGTATATATCTAGGGAGCAAGGTAGTGCATATAACTAGGGAGCAGGGTAGTGTATATATCTAGGGAGCAGGGTAGTGTATATATCTAGGGAGCAGGGTAGTTTATATATCTAGGGAGCAGGGTAGTGTATATAACTAGGGAGTAGGGTAGTGTATATATCTAGGGAGCAGGGTAGTGTATATATCTAGGGAGCAGGGTAGTGTATATATCTAGGGAGCAGGGTAGTGTATATATCTAGGGAGCAGGGTAGTGTATACAACTAGGGAGCAGGGTAGTGTATATATCTAGGGAGCAGGGTAGTGTCTATATCTAGGGAGCAGGGTAGTGTATATAACTAGGGAGCAGGGTAGTGTATATAACTAGGGAGCAGGGTAGTGTATATATCTAGGGAGCAAGGTAGTGTATATAACTAGGGAGCAGGGTAGTGTATATAACTAGGGAGCAGGGTAGTGTATATATATAGGGAGCAGGGTAGTGTATATATCTAGGGAGCCGCGTAGTGTGTATATCTAGGGAGCAGGGTAGTGTATATAGGGTCCTGTGTGGCTCAGTCGGTAGAGCATGGCGCTTGCAACGCCAAGCGTCGTGGGTTCGATTCCCGCTGGGACCACCCATATGTGGCCCCAGCCGACTTGTAAGTCGCTTTGGACAAAAGCGTCTGCTAAATGGGATATATTATTATTATTATTATATCTAGGGAGCAGGGTAGTGTGTATAACTAGGGAGCAGGGTAGTGTATATATCTAGGGAGCAGGGTAGTGTATATAACTAGGGAGTAGGGTAGTGTATATAACTAGGGAGTAGGGTAGTGTATATAACTAGGGAGTAGGGTAGTGTATATATCTAGGGAGCAGGGTAGTGTATATATCTAGGGAGCAGTGTAGTGTATATATCTAGGGAGCAGGGTAGTGTATATATCTAGGGAGCAGGGTAGTGTATATAACTAGGGAGTAGGGTAGTGTATATATCTAGGGAGCAGGGTAGTGTATATATCTAGGGAGCAGGGTAGTGTATATAACTAGGGAGCAGGGTAGTGTATATATCTAGGGATCAGGGTAGTGTATATATCTAGGGAGCAGGGTAGTGTATATATCTAGGGAACAGGGTAGTGTCTATAACTAGGGAGCAGGGTAGTGTATATATCTAGGGAGCAGGGTAGTGTATATATCTAGGGAGCAGGGTAGTGTATACAACTAGGGAGCAGGGTAGTGTATATAACTAGGGAGCAGGGTAGTGTCTATATCTAGGGAGCAGGGTAGTGTATATATCTAGGGAGCAGGGTAGTGTATACAACTAGGGAGCAGGGTAGTGTATATATCTAGGGAGCAGGGTAGTGTCTATATCTAGGGAGCAGGGTAGTGTATATATCTAGGGAGCAGGGTAGTGTCTATATCTAGGGAGCAGGGTAGTGTATATATCTAGGGAGCAGGGTAGTGTGTATATCTAGGGAGCAGGGTAGTGTATATAACTAGGGAGCAGGGTAGAGTATATATCTAGGGAGCAGGGTAGTGTATATATCTAGGGAGCAGGGTAGTGTATATAACTAGGGAGCAGGGTAGTGTATATAACTAGGGAGCAGGGTAGTGTATATAACTAGGGAGCAGGGTAGTGTATATATCTAGGGAGTAGGGTAGTGTATATATCTAGGGAGCAGGGTAGTGTATATATCTAGGGAGCAGGGTAGTGTATATAACTAGGGAGTAGGGTAGTGTATATATCTAGGGAGCAGGGTAGTGTGTATATCTAGGGAGCAGGGTAGTGTATATAACTAGGGAGCAGGGTAGTGTATATATCTAGGGAGCAAGGTAGTGCATATAACTAGGGAGCAGGGTAGTGTATATATCTAGGGAGCAGGGTAGTGTATATATCTAGGGAGCAGGGTAGTTTATATATCTAGGGAGCAGGGTAGTGTATATAACTAGGGAGTAGGGTAGTGTATATATCTAGGGAGCAGGGTAGTGTATATATCTAGGGAGCAGGGTAGTGTATATATCTAGGGAGCAGGGTAGTGTATATATCTAGGGAGCAGGGTAGTGTATACAACTAGGGAGCAGGGTAGTGTATATATCTAGGGAGCAGGGTAGTGTCTATATCTAGGGAGCAGGGTAGTGTATATAACTAGGGAGCAGGGTAGTGTATATAACTAGGGAGCAGGGTAGTGTATATATCTAGGGAGCAAGGTAGTGTATATAACTAGGGAGCAGGGTAGTGTATATAACTAGGGAGCAGGGTAGTGTATATATATAGGGAGCAGGGTAGTGTATATATCTAGGGAGCCGCGTAGTGTGTATATCTAGGGAGCAGGGTAGTGTATATAGGGTCCTGTGTGGCTCAGTCGGTAGAGCATGGCGCTTGCAACGCCAAGCGTCGTGGGTTCGATTCCCGCTGGGACCACCCATATGTGGCCCCAGCCGACTTGTAAGTCGCTTTGGACAAAAGCGTCTGCTAAATGGGATATATTATTATTATTATTATATCTAGGGAGCAGGGTAGTGTGTATAACTAGGGAGCAGGGTAGTGTATATATCTAGGGAGCAGGGTAGTGTATATAACTAGGGAGTAGGGTAGTGTATATAACTAGGGAGTAGGGTAGTGTATATAACTAGGGAGTAGGGTAGTGTATATATCTAGGGAGCAGGGTAGTGTATATATCTAGGGAGCAGTGTAGTGTATATATCTAGGGAGCAGGGTAGTGTATACAACTAGGGAGCAGGGTAGTGTGTATATCTAGGGAGCAGGGTAGTGTCTATAACTAGGGAGTAGGGTAGTGTATATATCGAGGGAGCAGGGTAGTGTCTATATCTAGGGAGCAGGGTAGTGTATATATCTAGGGAGCAGGGTAGTGTATATATCGAGGGAGCAGGGTAGTGTATATAACCAGGGAGTAGGGTAGTGTATATAACTAGGGAGCAGGGTAGTGTATATATCTAGGGTAGTGTATATATCTAGGGAGCAGGGTAGTGTGTATAACTAGGGAGCAGGGTAGTGTATATATCTAGGGAGCAGGGTAGTGTCTATATCTAGGGAGCAGGGTAGTGTATATATCTAGGGAGCAGGGTAGTGTGTATATCTAGGGAGCAGAGTAGTGTATATAACTAGGGAGCAGGGTAGAGTATATATCTAGGGAGCAGGGTAGTGTATATATCTAGGGAGCAGGGTAGTGTATATAACTAGGGAGCAGGGTAGTGTATATAACTAGGGAGCAGGGTAGTGTATATAACTAGGGAGTAGGGTAGTGTATATATCTAGGGAGTAGGGTAGTGTATATATCTAGGGAGTAGGGTAGTGTATATATCTAGGGAGCAGGGTAGTGTATATATCTAGGGAGTAGGGTAGAGTATATATCTAGGGAGCAGGGTAGTGTATATATCTAGGGAGCAGGGTAGTGTGTATATCTAGGGAGCAGGGTAGTGTATATAACTAGGGAGCAGGGTAGAGTATATATCTAGGGAGCAGGGTAGTGTATATATCTAGGGAGCAGGGTAGTGTATATAACTAGGGAGCAGGGTAGTGTATATAACTAGGGAGCAGGGTAGTGTATATAACTAGGGAGTAGGGTAGTGTATATATCTAGGGAGTAGGGTAGTGTATATATCTAGGGAGTAGGGTAGTGTATATATCTAGGGAGCAGGGTAGTGTATATAACTAGGGAGTAGGGTAGTGTATATATCTAGGGAGCAGGGTAGTGTATATATCTAGGGAGCAGGGTAGTGTATATAACTAGGGAGCAGGGTAGTGTATATATCTAGGGAACAGGGTAGTGTATATATCTAGGGAACAGGGTAGTGTCTATAACTAGGGAGCAGGGTAGTGTATATATCTAGGGAGCAGGGTAGTGTATATATCTAGGGAGCAGGGTAGTGTATACAACTAGGGAGCAGGGTAGTGTATATAACTAGGGAGCAGGGTAGTGTCTATATCTAGGGAGCAGGGTAGTGTATATATCTAGGGAGCAGGGTAGTGTATACAACTAGGGAGCAGGGTAGTGTATATATCTAGGGAGCAGGGTAGTGTCTATATCTAGGGAGCAGGGTAGTGTATATATCTAGGGAGCAGGGTAGTGTCTATATCTAGGGAGCAGGGTAGTGTATATATCTAGGGAGCAGGGTAGTGTGTATATCTAGGGAGCAGGGTAGTGTATATAACTAGGGAGCAGGGTAGAGTATATATCTAGGGAGCAGGGTAGTGTATATATCTAGGGAGCAGGGTAGTGTATATAACTAGGGAGCAGGGTAGTGTATATAACTAGGGAGCAGGGTAGTGTATATAACTAGGGAGCAGGGTAGTGTATATATCTAGGGAGTAGGGTAGTGTATATATCTAGGGAGCAGGGTAGTGTATATATCTAGGGAGCAGGGTAGTGTATATAACTAGGGAGTAGGGTAGTGTATATATCTAGGGAGCAGGGTAGTGTGTATATCTAGGGAGCAGGGTAGTGTATATAACTAGGGAGCAGGGTAGTGTATATATCTAGGGAGCAAGGTAGTGCATATAACTAGGGAGCAGGGTAGTGTATATATCTAGGGAGCAGGGTAGTGTATATATCTAGGGAGCAGGGTAGTTTATATATCTAGGGAGCAGGGTAGTGTATATAACTAGGGAGTAGGGTAGTGTATATATCTAGGGAGCAGGGTAGTGTATATATCTAGGGAGCAGGGTAGTGTATATATCTAGGGAGCAGGGTAGTGTATATATCTAGGGAGCAGGGTAGTGTATACAACTAGGGAGCAGGGTAGTGTATATATCTAGGGAGCAGGGTAGTGTCTATATCTAGGGAGCAGGGTAGTGTATATAACTAGGGAGCAGGGTAGTGTATATAACTAGGGAGCAGGGTAGTGTATATATCTAGGGAGCAAGGTAGTGTATATAACTAGGGAGCAGGGTAGTGTATATATCTAGGGAGCAGGGTAGTGTATATATCTAGGGAGCAGGGTAGTGTATACAACTAGGGAGCAGGGTAGTGTATATATCTAGGGAGCAGGGTAGTGTATATATCTAGGGAGCAGGGTAGTGTATATAACTAGGGAGTAGGGTAGTGTATATAACTAGGGAGTAGGGTAGTGTATATATCTAAGGAGCAGGGTAGTGTATATATCTAGGGAGCAGGGTAGTGTCTATAACTAGGGAGTAGGGTAGTGTATATATCTAGGGAGCAGGGTAGTGTATATATCTAGGGAGCAGGGTAGTGTATACAACTAGGGAGCAGGGTAGTGTATACAACTAGGGAGCAGGGTAGTGTGTATATCTAGGGAGCAGGGTAGTGTATATATCTAGGGAGCAGGGTAGTGTGTACAACTAGGGAGCAGGGTAGTGTATATATCTAGGGAGCAGGGTAGTGTATATATCTAGGGAGCAGGGTAGTGTATATATCTAGGGAGCAGGGTAGTGTATATATCTAGGGAGCAGGGTAGTGTATATATCTAGGGAGCCGTGTAGTGTGTATATCTAGGGAGCAGGGTAGTGTATATATCTAGGGAGCAGGGTAGTGTATATAACAAGGGAGCAGGGTAGTGTATATATCTAGGGAGCAGGGTAGTGTATATATCTAGGGAGCAGGGTAGTGTGTATTAGGTGAATTCACCAATTTGTAAGTCGCTCTGGATAAGAGCGTCTGCCAAATGACTTAAATGTAAATGTAAATGTATAACTAGGGAGCAGGGAGGTGTATATATCTAGGGAGCAGGGTAGTGTATATAACTAGGGAGTAGGGTAGCGTGTATAACTAGGGAGCAGGGTAGTGTCTATATCTAGGGAGCAGGGTAGTGTGTATATCTAGGGAGCAGGGTAGTGTATATAACTAGGGAGTAGGGTAGTGTATATATCTAGGGAGTAGGGTAGCGTGTATAACTAGGGAGCAGGGTAGTGTATATATCTAGGGAGCAGGGTAGTGTATATATCTAGGGAGCAGGGTAGTGTATACAACTAGGGAGCAGGGTAGTGTATACATCTAGGGAGCAGGGTAGTGTATATATCTAGGGAGCAGGGTAGTGTATATATCTAGGGAGCAGGGTAGTGTATATAACTAGGGAGTAGGGTAGTGTATATAACTAGGGAGTAGGGTAGTGTATATATCTAAGGAGCAGGGTAGTGTATATATATCTAGGGAGCAGGGTAGTGTCTATAACTAGGGAGTAGGGTAGTGTATATATCTAGGGAGCAGGGTAGTGTATATATCTAGGGAGCAGGGTAGTGTATACAACTAGGGAGCAGGGTAGTGTGTATATCTAGGGAGCAGGGTAGTGTATATATCTAGGGAGCAGGGTAGTGTGTACAACTAGGGAGCAGGGTAGTGTATATATCTAGGGAGCAGGGTAGTGTATACAACTAGGGAGCAGGGTAGTGTGTATATCTAGGGAGCAGGGTAGTGTATATATCTAGGGAGCAGGGTAGTGTATATATCTAGGTAGCCGTGTAGTGTGTATAACTAGGGAGCAGGGTAGTGTATATATCTAGGGAGCAGGGTAGTGTATATATCTAGCGAGTAGGGTAGTGTATATGTCTAGGGAGCAGGGTAGTGTGTATAACTAGGGAGCAGGGTAGTGTATATATCTAGGGAGCAGGGTAGTGTATATATCTAGGGAGCAGGGTAGTGTATATAACTAGGGAGTTGGGTAGTGTATATAACTAGGGAGTAGGGTAGTGTATATATCTAAGGAGCAGCGTAGTGTATATATCTAGGGAGCAGGGTAGTGTATATAACTAGGGAGTAGGGTAGTGTATATATCTAAGGAGCAGGGTAGTGTATATATCTAGGGAGCAGGGTAGTGTCTATAACTAGGGAGTAGGGTAGTGTATATATCTAGGGAACAGGGTAGTGTCTATAACTAGGGAGCAGGGTAGTGTATATATCTAGGGAGCAGGGTAGTGTATATATCTAGGGAGCAGGGTAGTGTATACAACTAGGGAGCAGGGTAGTGTATATATCTAGGGAGCAGGGTAGTGTATATATCTAGGGAGCAGGGTAGTGTATATAACTAGGGAGTAGGGTAGTGTATATAACTAGGGAGTAGGGTAGTGTATATATCTACGGAGCAGGGTAGTGTATATATCTAGGGAGCAGGGTAGTGTCTATAACTAGGGAGTAGGGTAGTGTATATATCTAGGGAGCAGGGTAGTGTATATATCTAGGGAGCAGGGTAGTGTATACAACTAGGGAGCAGGGTAGTGTGTATATCTAGGGAGCAGGGTAGTGTATATATCTAGGGAGCAGGGTAGTGTGTACAACTAGGGAGCAGGGTAGTGTATATATCTAGGGAGCAGGGTAGTGTATATATCTAGGGAGCAGGGTAGTGTATATATCTAGGGAGCAGGGTAGTGTATATATCTAGGGAGCAGGGTAGTGTATATATCTAGGGAGCCGTGTAGTGTGTATATCTAGGGAGCAGGGTAGTGTATATATCTAGGGAGCAGGGTAGTGTATATAACAAGGGAGCAGGGTAGTGTATATATCTAGGGAGCAGGGTAGTGTATATATCTAGGGAGCAGGGTAGTGTGTATTAGGTGAATTCACCAATTTGTAAGTCGCTCTGGATAAGAGCGTCTGCCAAATGACTTAAATGTAAATGTAAATGTATAACTAGGGAGCAGGGTAGTGTATATATCTAGGGAGCAGGGTAGTGTATATAACTAGGGAGTAGGGTAGCGTGTATAACTAGGGAGCAGGGTAGTGTCTATATCTAGGGAGCAGGGTAGTGTGTATATCTAGGGAGCAGGGTAGTGTATATAACTAGGGAGTAGGGTAGTGTATATATCTAGGGAGTAGGGTAGCGTGTATAACTAGGGAGCAGGGTAGTGTATATATCTAGGGAGCAGGGTAGTGTATATATCTAGGGAGCAGGGTAGTGTATACAACTAGGGAGCAGGGTAGTGTATATATCTAGGGAGCAGGGTAGTGTATATATCTAGGGAGCAGGGTAGTGTATATATCTAGGGAGCAGGGTAGTGTATATAACTAGGGAGTAGGGTAGTGTATATAACTAGGGAGTAGGGTAGTGTATATATCTAAGGAGCAGGGTAGTGTATATATATCTAGGGAGCAGGGTAGTGTCTATAACTAGGGAGTAGGGTAGTGTATATATCTAGGGAGCAGGGTAGTGTATATATCTAGGGAGCAGGGTAGTGTATACAACTAGGGAGCAGGGTAGTGTATACAACTAGGGAGCAGGGTAGTGTGTATATCTAGGGAGCAGGGTAGTGTATATATCTAGGGAGCAGGGTAGTGTGTACAACTAGGGAGCAGGGTAGTGTATATATCTAGGGAGCAGGGTAGTGTATATATCTAGGGAGCAGGGTAGTGTATATATCTAGGGAGCAGGGTAGTGTATATATCTAGGGAGCAGGGTAGTGTATATATCTAGGGAGCCGTGTAGTGTGTATATCTAGGGAGCAGGGTAGTGTATATATCTAGGGAGCAGTGTAGTGTATATAACAAGGGAGCAGGGTAGTGTATATATCTAGGGAGCAGGGTAGTGTATATATCTAGGGAGCAGGGTAGTGTGTATTAGGTGAATTCACCAATTTGTAAGTCGCTCTGGATAAGAGCGTCTGCCAAATGACTTAAATGTAAATGTAAATGTATAACTAGGGAGCAGGGAGGTGTATATATCTAGGGAGCAGGGTAGTGTATATAACTAGGGAGTAGGGTAGCGTGTATAACTAGGGAGCAGGGTAGTGTCTATATCTAGGGAGCAGGGTAGTGTGTATATCTAGGGAGCAGGGTAGTGTATATAACTAGGGAGTAGGGTAGTGTATATATCTAGGGAGTAGGGTAGCGTGTATAACTAGGGAGCAGGGTAGTGTATATATCTAGGGAGCAGGGTAGTGTATATATCTAGGGAGCAGGGTAGTGTATACAACTAGGGAGCAGGGTAGTGTATATATCTAGGGAGCAGGGTAGTGTATATATCTAGGGAGCAGGGTAGTGTATATATCTAGGGAGCAGGGTAGTGTATATAACTAGGGAGTAGGGTAGTGTATATAACTAGGGAGTAGGGTAGTGTATATATCTAAGGAGCAGGGTAGTGTATATATATCTAGGGAGCAGGGTAGTGTCTATAACTAGGGAGTAGGGTAGTGTATATATCTAGGGAGCAGGGTAGTGTATATATCTAGGGAGCAGGGTAGTGTATACAACTAGGGAGCAGGGTAGTGTGTATATCTAGGGAGCAGGGTAGTGTATATATCTAGGGAGCAGGGTAGTGTGTACAACTAGGGAGCAGGGTAGTGTATATATCTAGGGAGCAGGGTAGTGTATACAACTAGGGAGCAGGGTAGTGTGTATATCTAGGGAGCAGGGTAGTGTATATATCTAGGGAGCAGGGTAGTGTATATATCTAGGTAGCCGTGTAGTGTGTATAACTAGGGAGCAGGGTAGTGTATATATCTAGGGAGCAGGGTAGTGTATATATCTAGCGAGTAGGGTAGTGTATATATCTAGGGAACAGGGTAGTGTGTATAACTAGGGAGCAGGGTAGTGTATATATCTAGGGAGCAGGGTAGTGTATATATCTAGGGAGCAGGGTAGTGTATATAACTAGGGAGTTGGGTAGTGTATATAACTAGGGAGTAGGGTAGTGTATATATCTAAGGAGCAGGGTAGTGTATATATCTAGGGAGCAGGGTAGTGTATATAACTAGGGAGTAGGGTAGTGTATATATCTAAGGAGCAGGGTAGTGTATATATCTAGGGAGCAGGGTAGTGTCTATAACTAGGGAGTAGGGTAGTGTATATATCTAGGGAACAGGGTAGTGTCTATAACTAGGGAGCAGGGTAGTGTATATATCTAGGGAGCAGGGTAGTGTATATATCTAGGGAGCAGGGTAGTGTAAACAACTAGGGAGCAGGGTAGTGTATATATCTAGGGAGCAGGGTAGTGTATATATCTAGGGAGCAGGGTAGTGTATATAACTAGGGAGTAGGGTAGTGTATATAACTAGGGAGTAGGGTAGTGTATATATCTAAGGAGCAGGGTAGTGTATATATCTAGGGAGCAGGGTAGTGTCTATAACTAGGGAGTAGGGTAGTGTATATATCTAGGGAGCAGGGTAGTGTATATATCTAGGGAGCAGGGTAGTGTATACAACTAGGGAGCAGGGTAGTGTGTATATCTAGGGAGCAGGGTAGTGTATATATCTAGGGAGCAGGGTAGTGTGTACAACTAGGGAGCAGGGTAGTGTATATATCTAGGGAGCAGGGTAGTGTATATATCTAGGGAGCAGGGTAGTGTATATATCTAGGGAGCAGGGTAGTGTATATATCTAGGGAGCAGGGTAGTGTATATATCTAGGGAGCCGTGTAGTGTGTATATCTAGGGAGCAGGGTAGTGTATATATCTAGGGAGCAGGGTAGTGTATATAACAAGGGAGCAGGGTAGTGTATATATCTAGGGAGCAGGGTAGTGTATATATCTAGGGAGCAGGGTAGTGTGTATAACTAGGGAGTAGGGTAGCGTGTATAACTAGGGAGCAGGGTAGTGTATATAACTAGGGAGTAGGGTAGCGTGTATAACTAGGGAGCAGGGTAGTGTCTATATCTAGGGAGCAGGGTAGTGTATATAACTAGGGAGTAGGGTAGTGTATATATCTAGGGAGTAGGGTAGCGTGTATAACTAGGGAGCAGGGTAGTGTATATATCTAGGGAGCAGGGTAGTGTATATATCTAGGGAGCAGGGTAGTGTATACAACTAGGGAGCAGGGTAGTGTATATATCTAGGGAGCAGGGTAGTGTATATATCTAGGGAGCAGGGTAGTGTATATATCTAGGGAGCAGGGTAGTGTATACAACTAGGGAGTAGGGTAGTGTATATAACTAGGGAGTAGGGTAGTGTATATATCTAAGGAGCAGGGTAGTGTATATATATCTAGGGAGCAGGGTAGTGTCTATAACTAGGGAGTAGGGTAGTGTATATATCTAGGGAGCAGGGTAGTGTATATATCTAGGGAGCAGGGTAGTGTATACAACTAGGGAGCAGGGTAGTGTGTATATCTAGGGAGCAGGGTAGTGTATATATCTAGGGAGCAGGGTAGTGTGTACAACTAGGGAGCAGGGTAGTGTATATATCTAGGGAGCAGGGTAGTGTATACAACTAGGGAGCAGGGTAGTGTGTATATCTAGGGAGCAGGGTAGTGTATATATCTAGGGAGCAGGGTAGTGTATATATCTAGGTAGCCGTGTAGTGTGTATAACTAGGGAGCAGGGTAGTGTATATATCTAGGGAGCAGGGTAGTGTATATATCTAGCGAGTAGGGTAGTGTATATATCTAGGGAGCAGGGTAGTGTGTATAACTAGGGAGCAGGGTAGTGTATATATCTAGGGAGCAGGGTAGTGTATATATCTAGGGAGCAGGGTAGTGTATATAACTAGGGAGTTGGGTAGTGTATATAACTAGGGAGTAGGGTAGTGTATATATCTAAGGAGCAGGGTAGTGTATATATCTAGGGAGCAGGGTAGTGTATATAACTAGGGAGTAGGGTAGTGTATATATCTAAGGAGCAGGGTAGTGTATATATCTAGGGAGCAGGGTAGTGTCTATAACTAGGGAGTAGGGTAGTGTATATATCTAGGGAGCAGGGTAGTGTATATATCTAGGGAGCAGGGTAGTGTATACAACTAGGGAGCAGGGTAGTGTGTATATCTAGGGAGCAGGGTAGTGTATATATCTAGGGAGCAGGGTAGTGTGTACAACTAGGGAGCAGGGTAGTGTATATATCTAGGGAGCAGGGTAGTGTATACAACTAGGGAGCAGGGTAGTGTGTATATCTAGGGAGCAGGGTAGTGTATATATCTAGGGAGCAGGGTAGTGTATATATCTAGCGAGTAGGGTAGTGTATATATCTAGGGAGCAGGGTAGTGTGTATAACTAGGGAGCAGGGTAGTGTGTATATCTAGGGAGCAGGGTAGTGTATATATCTAGGGAGCAGGGTAGTGTATATAACTAGGGAGTAGGGTAGTGTATATAACTAGGGAGTAGGGTAGTGTATATATCTAAGGAGCAGGGTAGTGTATATATCTAGGGAGCAGGGTAGTGTCTATAACTAGGGAGTAGGGTAGTGTATATATCTAGGGAGCAGGGTAGTGTATGTATCTAGGGAGCAGGGTAGTGTATACAACTAGGGAGCAGGGTAGTGTGTATATCTAGGGAGCAGGGTAGTGTATATATCTAGGGAGCAGGGTAGTGTGTACAACTAGGGAGCAGGGTAGTGTATATATCTAGGGAGCAGGGTAGTGTATATATCTAGGGAGCAGGGTAGTGTATATATCTAGGGAGCAGGGTAGTGTATATATCTAGGGAGCAGGGTAGTGTATATATCTAGGGAGCCGTGTAGTGTGTATATCTAGGGAGCAGGTTAGTGTATATATCTAGGGAGCAGGGTAGTGTATATAACAAGGGAGCAGAGTAGTGTATATATCTAGGGAGCAGGGTAGTGTATATATCTAGGGAGCAGGGTAGTGTGTATTAGGTGAATTCACCAATTTGTAAGTCGCTCTGGATAAGAGCGTCTGCCAAATGACTTAAATGTAAATGTAAATGTATAACTAGGGAGCAGGGTAGTGTATATATCTAGGGAGCAGGGTAGTGTATATATCTAGGGAGTAGGGTAGCGTGTATAACTAGGGAGCAGGGTAGTGTATATATCTAGGGAGCAGGGTAGTGTATATAACTAGGGAGCAGGGTAGTGTATACAACTAGGGAGCAGGGTAGTGGATATATCTAGGGAGCAGGGTAGTGTATATATCTAGGGAGCAGGGTAGTGTATACAACTAGGGAGCAGGGTAGTGTATATATCTAGGGAGCAGGGTAGTGTATATATCTAGGGAGCAGGGTAGTGTGTACAACTAGGGAGCAGGGTAGTGTATATATCTAGGGAGCAGGGTAGTGTATATATCTAGGGAGCAGGGTAGTGTATATATCTAGGGAGCAGGGTAGTGTGTATATCTAGGGTAGTGTATATATCTAGGGAGCAGGGTAGTGTATATATCTAGGGAGCAGGGTAGTGTATATAACCAGGGAGTAGGGTAGTGTATATATCTAAGGAGCAGGGTAGTGTATATATCTAGGGAGCAGGGTAGTGTCTATAACTAGGGAGTAGGGTAGTGTATATATCTAGGGAGCAGGGTAGTGTATATATCTAGGGAGCAGGGTAGTGTATACAACTAGGGAGCAGGGTAGTGTGTATATCTAGGGAGCAGGGTAGTGTATATATCTAGGGAGCAGGGTAGTGTGTACAACTAGGGAGCAGGGTAGTGTATATATCTAGGGAGCAGGGTAGTGTATATATCTAGGGAGCAGGGTAGTGTATATATCTAGGGAGCAGGGTAGTGTATATATCTAGGGAGCCGTGTAGTGTGTATATCTAGGGAGCAGGGTAGTGTATATATCTAGGGAGCAGGGTAGTGTGTATATCTAGGGTAGTGTATATATCTAGGGAGCAGGGTAGTGTATATATCTAGGGAGCAGGGTAGTGTATATAACTAGGGAGCAGGGTAGTGTATATATCTAGGGAGCAGGGTAGTGTATATATCTAGGGAGCAGGGTAGTGTATATATCTAGGGAGCAGGGTAGTGTGTATATCTAGGGTAGTGTATATATCTAGGGAGCAGGGTAGTGTATATATCTAGGGAACAGGGTAGTGTGTACAACTAGGGAGTAGGGTAGTGTGTATATCTAGGGAGCAGGGTAGTGTATATAACTAGGGAGTAGGGTAGTGTATATATCTAGGGAACAGGGTAGTGTATATATCTAGGGAGCAGGGTAGTGTATATATCTAGGGAGTAGGGTAGTGTATATATCTAGGGAGCAGGGTAGTGTATATAACTAGGGAGTAGGGTAGTGTATATATCTAGGGAACAGGGTAGTGTATATATCTAGGAAGCAGGGTAGTGTATATATCTAGGGAACAGGGTAGTTTATATATCTAGGGAGCAGGGTAGTGTATATAACTAGGGAGTAGGGTAGTGTATATATCTAGGGAGCAGGGTAGTGTATATATCTAGGGAGCAGGGTAGTGTATATATCTAGGGAGCAGGGTAGTGTCTATAACTAGGGAGTAGGGTAGTGTATATAACTAGGGAGTAGGGTAGTGTATATATCTAGGGAGCAGGGTAGTGTATATAACTAGGGAGTAGGGTAGTGTATATATCTAGGGAACAGGGTAGTGTATATATCTAGGGAGCAGGGTAGTGTATATATCTAGGGAACAGGGTAGTTTATATATCTAGGGAGCAGGGTAGTGTATATAACTAGGGAGTAGGGTAGTGTATATATCTAGGGAGCAGGGTAGTGTCTATAACTAGGGAGTAGGGTAGTGTATATATCTAGGGAGCAGGGTAGTGTATATATCTAGGGAGTAGGGTAGTGTATATAACTAGGGAGTAGGGTAGTGTATATATCTAGGGAGCAGGGTAGTGTCTATATCTAGGGAGCAGGGTAGTGTATATATCTAGGGAGCAGGGTAGTGTCTATATCTAGGGAGCAGGGTAGTGTATATATCTAGGGAGCAGGGTAGTGTATATAACTAGGGAGTAGGGTAGTGTATATATCTAGGGAGCAGGGTAGTGTCTATATCTAGGGAGCAGGGTAGTGTATATATCTAGGGAGCAGGGTAGTGTCTATATCTAGGGAGCAGGGTAGTGTATATATCTAGGGAGCAGGGTAGTGTATATAACTAGGGAGTAGGGTAGTGTATATATCTAGGGAGCAGGGTAGTGTATATATCTAGGGAGCAGGGTAGTGTATATAACTAGGGAGTAGGGTAGTGTATATATCTAGGGAGCAGGGTAGTGTCTATATCTAGGGAGCAGGGTAGTGTATATATCTAGGGAGGAGGGTAGTGTCTATATCTAGGGAGCAGGGTAGTGTATATATCTAGGGAGCAGGGTAGTGTATATAACTAGGGAGTAGGGTAGTGTATATATCTAGGGAGCAGGGTAGTGTCTATATCTAGGGAGCAGGGTAGTGTCTATATCTAGGGAGCAGGGTAGTGTATATATCTAGGGAGCAGGGTAGTGTATATATCTAGGGAGCAGGGTAGTGTATATAACTAGGGAGCAGGGTAGTGTATATAACTAGGGAGTAGGGTAGTGTATATATCTAGGGAGCAGGGTAGTGTATATATCTAGGGAGCAGGGTAGTGTATATATCTAGGGAGCAGGGTAGTGTATATATCTAGGGAGCAGGGTAGTGTATATATCTAGGGAGCAGGGTAGTGTGTATAACTAGGGAGCAGGGTAGTGTCTATATCTAGGGAGCAGGGTAGTGTATATATCTAGGGAGCAGGGTAGTGTATATATCTAGGGAGCAGGGTAGTGTGTATAACTAGGGAGCAGGGTAGTGTCTATATCTAGGGAGCAGGGTAGTGTGTATAACTAGGGAGCAGGGTAGTGTCTATATCTAGGGAGCAGGGTAGTGTATATATCTAGGGAGCAGGGTAGTGTGTATAACTAGGGAGCAGGGTAGTGTATATAACTAGGGAGCAGGGTAGTGTATATATCTAGGGAGCAGGGTAGTGTATATATCTAGGGAGCAGGGTAGTGTATATAACTAGGGAGTAGGGTAGTGTTTACATCTAGGGAGCAGGGTAGTGTATATATCTAGGGAGCAGGGTAGTGTATATATCTAGGGAGCAGGGTAGTGTATATATCTAGGGAGCAGGGTAGTGTCTATAACTAGGGAGCAGGGTAGTGTATATATCTAGGGAGCAGGGTAGTGTATATAACTAGGGAGCAGGGTAGTGTATATATCTAGGGAGCAGGGTAGTGTCTATAACTAGGGAGCAGGGTAGTGTATATATCTAGGGAGCAGGGTAGTGTATATAACTAGGGAGCAGGGTAGTGTATATATCTAGGGTGCAGGGTAGTGTATGTAACTAGGCAGCAGGGTAGTGTATATATCTAGGGAGCAGGGTAGTGTATATAACTAGGGAGCAGGGTAGTGTGTATATCTATGGAGCAGGGTAGTGTATATAACTAGGGAGCAGGGTAGTGTATATATCTAGGGAGCAGGGTAGTGTATGTAACTAGGCAGCAGGGTAGTGTATATATCTAGGGAGCAGGGTAGTGTATATAACTAGGGAGCAGGGTAGTGTGTATATCTATGGAGCAGGGTAGTGTATATAACTAGGGAGCAGGGTAGTGTATATATCTAGGGAGCAGGGTAGTGTATATAACTAGGGAGCAGGGTAGTGTGTATAACTAGGGAGCAGGGTAGTGTCTATAACTAGGGAGCAGGGTAGGGTATATATCTAGGGAGCAGGGTAGTGTCTATATCTAGGGAGCAGGGTAGTGTATATATCTAGGGAGCAGGGTAGGGTATATATCTAGGGAGCAGGGTAGTGTCTATATCTAGGGAGCAGGGTAGGGTATATATCTAGGGAGCAGGGTAGTGTATATATCTAGGGAGCAGGGTAGTGTATATATCTAGGGAGCAGGGTAGTGTATATATCTAGGGAGCAGGGTAGGGTATATATCTAGGGAGTAGGGTAGTGTATATATCTAGGGAGCAGGGTAGTGTATATATCTAGGGAGCAGGGTAGTGTATATATCTAGGGAGCAGGGTAGTGTATATAACTAGGGAGCAGGGTAGTGTGTATAACTAGGGAGTAGGGTAGTGTCTATAACTAGGGAGCAGGGTAGGGTATATATCTAGGGAGCAGGGTAGTGTCTATATCTAGGGAGCAGGGTAGTGTATATATCTAGGGAGCAGGGTAGGGTATATATCTAGGGAGCAGGGTAGTGTATATATCTAGGGAGCAGGGTAGTGTATATATCTAGGGAGCAGGGTAGTGTATATATCTAGGGAGCAGGGTAGTGTATATATCTAGGGAGCAGGGTAGTGTATATATCTAGGGAGCAGGGTAGTGTATATATCTAGGGAGCAGGGTAGTGTATATATCTAGGGAGCAGGGTAGTGTATATGACTAGGGAGCAGGGTAGTGTATATATCTAGGGAGCAGGGTAGTGTATATATCTAGGGAGCAGGGTAGTGTATATATCTAGGGAGCAGGGTAGTGTATATATCTAGGGAGCAGGGTAGTGTATATATCTAGGGAGCAGGGTAGTGTGTATATCTAGGGTAGTGTATATATCTAGGGAGCAGGGTAGTGTATATATCTAGGGAGCAGGGTAGTGTATATAACTAGGGAGCAGGGTAGTGTGTATAACTAGGGAGCAGGGTAGTGTATATATCTAGGGAGCAGGGTAGTGTATATATCTAGGGAGCAGGGTAGTGTGTATAACTAGGGAGCAGGGTAGTGTATATATCTAGGGAGCAGGGTAGTGTATATATCTAGGGAGCAGGGTAGTGTATATATCTAGGGAGCAGGGTAGTGTATATATCTAGGGAGCAGGGTAGTGTATATAACTAGGGAGCAGGGTAGTGTATGTAACTAGGGAGCAGGGTAGTGTGTATATCTAGGGAGCAGGGTAGTGTATATATCTAGGGAGCAGGGTAGTGTATATAACTAGGGAGCAGGGTAGTGTATATAACTAGGGAGCAGGGTAGTGTATATAACTAGGGAGCAGGGTAGTGTATATAACTAGGGAGCAGGGTAGTGTATATAACTAGGGAGCAGGGTAGTGTATATATCTAGGGAGCAGGGTAGTGTAGATAACTAGGGAGCAGGGTAGTGTATATATCTAGGGAGCAGGGTAGTGTATATAACTAGGGAGCAGGGTAGTGTATATAACTAGGGAGCAGGGTAGTGTATATAACTAGGGAGCAGGGTAGTGTATATAACTAGGGAGCAGGGTAGTGTATATAACTAGGGAGCAGGGTAGTGTATATAACTAGGGAGCAGGGTAGTGTATATAACTAGGGAGCAGGGTAGTGTATATATCTAGGGAGCAGGGTAGTGTATATAACTAGGGAGCAGGGTAGTGTATATAACTAGGGAGCAGGGTAGTGTATATATATAGGGAGCAGGGTAGTGTATATAACTAGGGAGCAGGGTAGTGTATATATCTAGGGAGCAGGGTAGTGTATATAACTAGGGAGCAGGGTAGTGTATATAACTAGGGAGCAGGGTAGTGTATATAACTAGGGAGCAGGGTAGTGTATATATCTAGGGAGCAGGGTAGTGTCTATAACTAGGGAGCAGGGTAGTGTATATATCTAGGGAGCAGGGTAGTGTATATAACTAGGGAGCAGGGTAGTGTAGATAACTAGGGAGCAGGGTAGTGTATATAACTAGGGAGCAGGGTAGTGTATATATCTAGGGAGCAGGGTAGTGTATATAACTAGGGAGCAGGGTAGTGTATATAACTAGGGAGCAGGGTAGTGTATATAACTAGGGAGCAGGGTAGTGTATATAACTAGGGAGCAGGGTAGTGTATATAACTAGGGAGCAGGGTAGTGTATATAACTAGGGAGCAGGGTAGTGTATATAACTAGGGAGCAGGGTAGTGTATATAACTAGGGAGCAGGGTAGTGTATATATCTAGGGAGCAGGGTAGTGTATATAACTAGGGAGCAGGGTAGTGTATATATCTAGGGAGCAGGGTAGTGTCTATAACTAGGGAGCAGGGTAGTGTATATAACTAGGGAGCAGGGTAGTGTATATATCTAGGGAGCAGGGTAGTGTATATATCTAGGGAGCAGGGTAGTGTATATAACTAGGGAGCAGGGTAGTGTATATATCTAGGGAGCAGGGTAGTGTCTATATCTAGGGAGCAGGGTAGTGTATATATCTAGGGAGCAGGGTAGTGTATATATCTAGGGAGCAGGGTAGTGTATATATCTAGGGAGTAGGGTAGTGTATATATCTAGGGAGCAGGGTAGTGTCTATATCTAGGGAGCAGGGTAGTGTCTATATCTAGGGAGCAGGGTAGTGTATATATCTAGGGAGCAGGGTAGTGTATATATCTAGGGAGCAGGGTAGTGTCTATATCTAGGGAGCAGGGTAGTGTATATATCTAGGGAGCAGGGTAGTGTATATAACTAGGGAGCAGGGTAGTGTATATATCTAGGGAGCAGGGTAGTGTATATAACTAGGGAGCAGGGTAGTGTATATAACTAGGGAGCAGGGTAGTGTATATAACTAGGGAGCAGGGTAGTGTCTATAACTAGGGAGCAGGGTAGTGTATATAACTAGGGAGTAGGGTAGTGTATATATCTAGGGAGCAGGGTAGTGTATATATCTAGGGAGCAGGGTAGTGTCTATAACTAGGGAGCAGGGTAGTGTCTATAACTAGGGAGCAGGGTAGTGTATATAACTAGGGAGTAGGGTAGTGTATATATCTAGGGAGCAGGGTAGTGTCTATAACTAGGGAGCAGGGTAGTGTCTATAACTAGGGAGCAGGGTAGTGTATATAACTAGGGAGCAGGGTAGTGTCTATAACTAGGGAGCAGGGTAGTGTATATAACTAGGGAGCAGGGTAGTGTATATAACTAGGGAGCAGGGTAGTGTATATAACTAGGGAGCAGGGTAGTGTATATAACTAGGGAGCAGGGTAGTGTATATATCTAGGGAGCAGGGTAGTGTCTATATCTAGGGAGCAGGGTAGTGTATATATCTAGGGAGCAGGGTAGTGTCTATAACTAGGGAGCAGGGTAGTGTCTATAACTAGGGAGCAGGGTAGTGTGTATAACTAGGGAGCAGGGTAGTGTCTATATCTAGGGAGCAGGGTAGTGTATATAACTAGGGAGCAGGGTAGTGTATATAACTAGGGAGCAGGGTAGTGTATATAACTAGGGAGCAGGGTAGTGTCTATATCTAGGGAGCAGGGTAGTGTATATATCTAGGGAGCAGGGTAGTGTATATAACTAGGGAGCAGGGTAGTGTGTATAACTAGGGAGCAGGGTAGTGTCTATATCTAGGGAGTAGGGTAGTGTATATAACTAGGGAGCAGGGTAGTGTATATATCTAGGGAGTAGGGTAGTGTATATATCTAGGGAGCAGGGTAGTGTGTATAACTAGGGAGCAGGGTAGTGTATATATCTAGGGAGCAGGGTAGTGTATATAACTAGGGAGCAGGGTAGTGTCTATAACTAGGGAGCAGGGTAGTGTGTATAACTAGGGAGTAGGGTAGTGTCTATAACTAGGGAGCAGGGTAGTGTATATAACTAGGGAGCAGGGTAGTGTATATAACTAGGGAGCAGGGTAGTGTATATAACTAGGGAGTAGGGTAGTGTATATAACTAGGGAGCAGGGTAGTGTATATAACTAGGGAGCAGGGTAGTGTATATAACTAGGGAGCAGGGTAGTGTCTATATCTAGGGAGCAGGGTAGTGTATATAACTAGGGAGCAGGGTAGTGTATATATCTAGGGAGCAGGGTAGTGTGTATATCTAGGGAGCAGGGTAGTGTATATAACTAGGGAGCAGGGTAGTGTATATATCTAGGGAGCAGGGTAGTGTATATAACTAGGGAGCAGGGTAGTGTATATATATAGGGAGCAGGGTAGTGTATATATCTAGGGAGCAGGGTAGTGTATATATCTAGGGAGCAGGGTAGTGTATATAACTAGGGAGTAGGGTAGTGTATATAACTAGGGAGCAGGGTAGTGTCTATAACTAGGGAGCAGGGTAGTGTCTATAACTAGGGAGCAGGGTAGTGTATATATCTAGGGAGCAGGGTAGTGTATATATCTAGGGAGCAGGGTAGTGTATATATCTAGGGAGCAGGGTAGTGTATATATCTAGGGAGCAGGGTAGTGTATATATCTAGGGAGCAGGGTAGTGTATATAACTAGGGAGCAGGGTAGTGTATATATCTAGGGAGCAGGGTAGTGTATATAACTAGGGAGCAGGGTAGTGTATATATCTAGGGAGCAGGGTAGTGTATATAACTAGGGAGCAGGGTAGTGTATATAACTAGGGAGCAGGGTAGTGTCTATATCTAGGGAGCAGGGTAGTGTATATAACTAGGGAGCAGGGTAGTGTATATAACTAGGGAGCAGGGTAGTGTATATATCTAGGGAGCAGGGTAGTGTATATATCTAGGGAGCAGGGTAGTGTCTATAACTAGGGAGCAGGGTAGTGTATATAACTAGGGAGCAGGGTAGTGTCTATAACTAGGGAGCAGGGTAGTGTATATAACTAGGGAGCAGGGTAGTGTATATATCTAGGGAGCAGGGTAGTGTATATATCTAGGGAGCAGGGTAGTGTCTATAACTAGGGAGCAGGGTAGTGTATATAACTAGGGAGCAGGGTAGTGTCTATAACTAGGGAGCAGGGTAGTGTATATAACTAGGGAGCAGGGTAGTGTATATAACTAGGGAGCAGGGTAGTGTATATATCTAGGGAGCAGGGTAGTGTATATAACTAGGGAGCAGGGTAGTGTCTATATCTAGGGAGCAGGGTAGTGTCTATAACTAGGGAGCAGGGTAGTGTATATATCTAGGGAGCAGGGTAGTGTATATAACTAGGGAGCAGGGTAGTGTATATAACTAGGGAGCAGGGTAGTGTCTATAACTAGGGAGCAGGGTAGTGTATATAACTAGGGAGCAGGGTAGTGTCTATAACTAGGGAGCAGGGTAGTGTATATAACTAGGGAGCAGGGTAGTGTCTATAACTAGGGAGCAGGGTAGTGTATATAACTAGGGAGCAGGGTAGTGTATATAACTAGGGAGCAGGGTAGTGTATATAACTAGGGAGCAGGGTAGTGTATATAACTAGGGAGCAGGGTAGTGTATATAACTAGGGAGCAGGGTAGTGTCTATAACTAGGGAGCAGGGTAGTGTATATAACTAGGGAGCAGGGTAGTGTCTATAACTAGGGAGCAGGGTAGTGTATATAACTAGGGAGCAGGGTAGTGTATATAACTAGGGAGCAGGGTAGTGTATATATCTAGGGAGCAGGGTAGTGTCTATAACTAGGGAGCAGGGTAGTGTATATAACTAGGGAGCAGGGTAGTGTGTATAACTAGGGAGCAGGGTAGTGTATATAACTAGGGAGCAGGGTAGTGTATATAACTAGGGAGCAGGGTAGTGTATATAACTAGGGAGTAGGGTAGTGTATATAACTAGGGAGTAGGGTAGTGTATATAACTAGGGAGCAGGGTAGTGTATATAACTAGGGAGCAGGGTAGTGTCTATAACTAGGGAGCAGGGTAGTGTATATAACTAGGGAGCAGGGTAGTGTATATATCTAGGGAGCAGGGTAGTGTATATATCTAGGGAGCAGGGTAGTGTGTATATCTAGGGAGCAGGGTAGTGTATATAACTAGGGAGCAGGGTAGTGTATATATCTAGGGAGCAGGGTAGTGTATATAACTAGGGAGCAGGGTAGTGTATATATATAGGGAGCAGGGTAGTGTATATATCTAGGGAGCAGGGTAGTGTATATATCTAGGGAGCAGGGTAGTGTATATAACTAGGGAGTAGGGTAGTGTATATAACTAGGGAGCAGGGTAGTGTCTATAACTAGGGAGCAGGGTAGTGTCTATAACTAGGGAGCAGGGTAGTGTATATATCTAGGGAGCAGGGTAGTGTATATATCTAGGGAGCAGGGTAGTGTATATATCTAGGGAGCAGGGTAGTGTATATATCTAGGGAGCAGGGTAGTGTATATATCTAGGGAGCAGGGTAGTGTATATAACTAGGGAGCAGGGTAGTGTATATATCTAGGGAGCAGGGTAGTGTATATAACTAGGGAGCAGGGTAGTGTATATATCTAGGGAGCAGGGTAGTGTATATAACTAGGGAGCAGGGTAGTGTATATAACTAGGGAGCAGGGTAGTGTCTATATCTAGGGAGCAGGGTAGTGTATATAACTAGGGAGCAGGGTAGTGTATATAACTAGGGAGCAGGGTAGTGTATATATCTAGGGAGCAGGGTAGTGTATATATCTAGGGAGCAGGGTAGTGTCTATAACTAGGGAGCAGGGTAGTGTATATAACTAGGGAGCAGGGTAGTGTCTATAACTAGGGAGCAGGGTAGTGTATATAACTAGGGAGCAGGGTAGTGTATATATCTAGGGAGCAGGGTAGTGTATATATCTAGGGAGCAGGGTAGTGTCTATAACTAGGGAGCAGGGTAGTGTATATAACTAGGGAGCAGGGTAGTGTCTATAACTAGGGAGCAGGGTAGTGTATATAACTAGGGAGCAGGGTAGTGTATATAACTAGGGAGCAGGGTAGTGTATATATCTAGGGAGCAGGGTAGTGTATATAACTAGGGAGCAGGGTAGTGTCTATATCTAGGGAGCAGGGTAGTGTCTATAACTAGGGAGCAGGGTAGTGTATATATCTAGGGAGCAGGGTAGTGTATATAACTAGGGAGCAGGGTAGTGTATATAACTAGGGAGCAGGGTAGTGTCTATAACTAGGGAGCAGGGTAGTGTATATAACTAGGGAGCAGGGTAGTGTCTATAACTAGGGAGCAGGGTAGTGTATATAACTAGGGAGCAGGGTAGTGTCTATAACTAGGGAGCAGGGTAGTGTATATAACTAGGGAGCAGGGTAGTGTCTATAACTAGGGAGCAGGGTAGTGTATATAACTAGGGAGCAGGGTAGTGTATATATCTAGGGAGCAGGGTAGTGTATATATCTAGGGAGCAGGGTAGTGTATATATCTAGGGAGCAGGGTAGTGTATATATCTAGAGAGCAGGGTAGTGTGTATAACTAGGGAGCAGGGTAGTGTATATATCTAGGGAGCAGGGTAGTGTATATATCTAGGGAGCAGGGTAGTGTATATATCTAGGGAGCAGGGTAGTGTATATATCTAGGGAGCAGGGTAGTGTATATATCTAGGGAGCAGGGTAGTGTATATATCTAGAGAGCAGGGTAGTGTGTATAACTAGGGAGCAGGGTAGTGTATATATCTAGGGAGCAGGGTAGTGTATATAACTAGGGAGCAGGGTAGTGTCTATAACTAGGGAGCAGGGTAGTGTATATATCTAGGGAGCAGGGTAGTGTATATATCTAGGGAGCAGGGTAGTGTTTATAACTAGGGAGCAGGGTAGTGTATATATCTAGGGAGCAGGGTAGTGTATATATCTAGGGAGCAGGGTAGTGTCTATAACTAGGGAGCAGGGTAGTGTATATATCTAGGGAGCAGGGTAGTGTATATATCTAGGGAGCAGGGTAGTGTCTATAACTAGGGAGCAGGGTAGTGTATATAACTAGGGAGCAGGGTAGTGTATATATCTAGGGAGTAGGGTAGTGTATATAACTAGGGAGTAGGGTAGTGTATATAACTAGGGAGCAGGGTAGTGTATATAACTAGGGAGCAGGGTAGTGTATATAACTAGGGAGCAGGGTAGTGTATATAACTAGGGAGCAGGGTAGTGTATATAACTAGGGAGCAGGGTAGTGTATATAACTAGGGAGCAGGGTAGTGTGTATATCTAGGGAGCAGGGTAGTGTATATAACTAGGGAGCAGGGTAGTGTCTATAACTAGGGAGCAGGGTAGTGTATATAACTAGGGAGCAGGGTAGTGTGTATATCTAGGGAGCAGGGTAGTGTCTATAACTAGGGAGTAGTGTGTATATCTAGGGAGCAGGGTAGTGTCTATAACTAGGGAGTAGTGTGTATATCTAGGGAGCAGGGTAGTGTCTATAACTAGGGAGTAGTGTATATATCTAGGGAGCAGGGTAGTGTATATAACTAGGGAGTAGGGTAGTGTATATATCTAGGGAGCAGGGTAGTGTATATATCTAGGGAGCAGGGTAGTGTATATATCTAGGGAGCAGGGTAGTGTCTATATCTAGGGAGCAGGGTAGTGTATATATCTAGGGAGCAGGGTAGTGTATATATCTAGGGAGCAGGGTAGTGTATATATCTAGGGAGCAGGGTAGTGTATATATCTAGGGAGCAGGGTAGTGTATATATCTAGGGAGCAGGGTAGTGTATATATCTAGGGAGCAGGGTAGTGTATATATCTAGGGAGCAGGGTAGTGTATATATCTAGGGAGCAGGGTAGTGTATATATCTAGGGAGCAGGGTAGTGTATATAACTAGGGAGCAGGGTAGTGTCTATATCTAGGGAGCAGGGTAGTGTATATATCTAGGGAGCAGGGTAGTGTCTATAACTAGGGAGCAGGGTAGTGTATATAACTAGGGAGCAGGGTAGTGTATATATCTAGGGAGCAGGGTAGTGTATATAACTAGGGAGCAGGGTAGTGTATATATCTAGGGAGCAGGGTAGTGTCTATAACTAGGGAGCAGGGTAGTGTATATAACTAGGGAGCAGGGTAGTGTATATATCTAGGGAGCAGGGTAGTGTATATAACTAGGGAGCAGGGTAGTGTATATATCTAGGGAGCAGGGTAGTGTGTATAACTAGGGAGCAGGGTAGTGTCTATAACTAGGGAGCAGGGTAGTGTATATATCTAGGGAGCAGTGTAGTGTATATATCTAGGGAGCAGGGTAGTGTCTATAACTAGGGAGCAGTGTAGTGTATATATCTAGGGAGCAGGGTAGTGTCTATAACTAGGGAGCAGGGTAGTGTATATATCTAGGGAGCAGGGTAGTGTCTATAACTAGGGAGCAGGGTAGTGTATATATCTAGGGAGCAGGGTAGTGTATATAACTAGGGAGCAGGGTAGTGTATATATCTAGGGAGCAGGGTAGTGTATATATCTAGGGAGCAGGGTAGTGTATATATCTAGGGAGCAGGGTAGTGTATATATCTAGGGAGCAGGGTAGTGTATATATCTAGGGAGCAGGGTAGTGTATATAACTAGGGAGCAGGGTAGTGTCTATAACTAGGGAGTAGGGTAGTGTATATAACTAGGGAGCAGGGTAGTGTGTATAACTAGGGAGCAGGGTAGTGTATATAACTAGGGAGCAGGGTAGTGTATATATCTAGGGAGCAGGGTAGTGTCTATAACTAGGGAGCAGGGTAGTGTATATAACTAGGGAGCAGGGTAGTGTATATAACTAGGGAGCAGGGTAGTGTATATATCTAGGGAGCAGGGTAGTGTCTATAACTAGGGAGCAGGGTAGTGTATATAACTAGGGAGCAGGGTAGTGTATATAACTAGGGAGCAGGGTAGTGTATATATCTAGGGAGCAGGGTAGTGTGTATAACTAGGGAGCAGGGTAGTGTCTATAACTAGGGAGTAGGGTAGTGTCTATAACTAGGGAGTAGGGTAGTGTCTATAACTAGGGAGCAGGGTAGTGTCTATAACTAGGGAGCAGGGTAGTGTGTATAACTAGGGAGCAGGGTAGTGTATATAACTAGGGAGTAGGGTAGTGTCTATAACTAGGGAGCAGGGTAGTGTATATAACTAGGGAGTAGGGTAGTGTCTATAACTAGGGAGCAGGGTAGTGTATATAACTAGGGAGCAGGGTAGTGTATATATCTAGGGAGCAGGGTAGTGTGTATAACTAGGGAGCAGGGTAGTGTATATATCTAGGGAGCAGGGTAGTGTGTATAACTAGGGAGCAGGGTAGTGTATATATCTAGGGAGCAGGGTAGTGTATATATCTAGGGAGCAGGGTAGTGTCTATATCTAGGGAGCAGGGTAGTGTCTATATCTAGGGAGCAGGGTAGTGTATATATCTAGGGAGCAGGGTAGTGTATATATCTAGGGAGCAGGGTAGTGTATATATCTAGGGAGCAGGGTAGTGTCTATATCTAGGGAGCAGGGTAGTGTCTATATCTAGGGAGCAGGGTAGTGTATATATCTAGGGAGCAGGGTAGTGTCTATAACTAGGAGCAGGGTAGTGTCTATATCTAGGGAGCAGGGTAGTGTCTATATCTAGGGAGCAGGGTAGTGTCTATATCTAGGGAGCAGGGTAGTGTATATATCTAGGGAGCAGGGTAGTGTCTATAACTAGGGAGCAGGGTAGTGTCTATAACTAGGGAGCAGGGTAGTGTCTATATCTAGGGAGCAGGGTAGTGTCTATATCTAGGGAGCGGGGTAGTGTCTATATCTAGGGAGCAGGGTAGTGTCTATATCTAGGGAGCAGGGTAGTGTGTATAACTAGGGAGCAGGGTAGTGTATATAACTAGGGAGCAGGGTAGTGTCTATAACTAGGGAGCAGGGTAGTGTCTATAACTAGGGAGCAGGGTAGTGTCTATAACTAGGGAGCAGGGTAGTGTCTATATCTAGGGAGCAGGGTAGTGTCTATATCTAGGGAGCAGGGTAGTGTCTATATCTAGGGAGCAGGGTAGTGTCTATATCTAGGGAGCAGGGTAGTGTCTATAACTAGGGAGCAGGATAGTGTATATAACTAGGGAGCAGGGTAGTGTCTATATCTAGGGAGCAGGGTAGTGTCTATATCTAGGGAGCAGGGTAGTGTCTATAACTAGGGAGCAGGGTACACAGACTACCTTCCAGCGATTGCCACAGCCGTTGCACAGTACGAATGTAGTCATGGGTTCGTCAGCACTGCGCGTCTGCACCTAGAAAACACAGAGAACGACAGCGTGTACAGCAGGGGTAGGCAACTCAATTCAGCCGTGGAACGATTTTTGTCGGAGCGGATGGTCAGGGGGACATAATGATAATAATTTGTACACTACAAATTGATTACAACCTCACATAAAATTGATGAAAACTTGCTCGAGAATACTCAGGACCTCAGACTGGGGCAAAGATTCACCTTCCAACAGGACAACGACCCTAAGCAAGACAACGCAGGAGTGGCTTCAGGACAAGTCTCTGGACATACTAAGACAGTTGTGAAGAGGGCATGACAACACCTTTTCCCCCTCAGGAGACTGAAAAGATTTGGCATTGGGCCCCATATTATCAAAAAGTTATACAGCTGCACCATCGAGAGCTTCCGGACCGGTTGCATCCCCGCCTGGTATGGCAACTGCTCGGCATCTGACCATAAGTCGCTACAGAGGTACGGCCCAGTACATCACTGGGACCAAGCCTCCTGCCATCCAGGACCTCTATACCAGGCGGTGTCAGAGGAAAGCCCAAAGAATTGTCAAAGACTCCAGTCACCCAAGTCATAGACTGTTCTCTTTGCTATCGCACGACAAGCGGTACCGGAGAGCCAAGTCTAGAACCAAAAGGCTCCTTAACAGCTTCTACCCCCATACTAAATAATTAATGGCAACTCTGACTATTTACATTGACACCCCCAACCAATAGTGTTTTACAGTTCTGCTACTCGCTGTTTATTATCTATGCATAGTCACTTCACCCCTACCTACAAATTACCTCTAACCTTTACCCCCACACATTGACTCTGTACCGTAATACCCTGTATATAGCCTCCACATTTACTCTGTACCGTAATACCCTGTATATAGCCTTCACATTGACTCTGTACTGGTACCACCTGTATATAGCCTCCACATTGACTCTGTACCGTAACACCCTGTATATAGCCTCCACATTGACTCTGTACCAGTACCCCCTGTATATAGCCTCCACATTGACTCGGTACTGGTACCCCCTGTATATAGCCTCCACATTGACTCTGTACAGGTACCCCCTGTATATAGCCTCCACATTGACTCTGTACCAGTACCCCCTGTATATAGCCTCCACATTGACTCTGTACAGGTACCCCTTGTATATAGCCTCCACATTGACTCTGTACTGGTACCCCCTGTATATAGCCTCCACATTGACTCTGTACTGGTACCCCCTGTATATTGCCTCCACATTGACTCTGTACCGGTACCCCCTGTATATAGCCTCCACATTGACTATGTACTGGTACCCCCTGTATATAGCCTCCACATTGACTCTGTACTCTGTCCTCCCCTCCCGCTCCGTGGCTCGATGACTCATTGCGAGCTCACAGAACAGAGCTCCGGGCAGCCGAGCGGAAATGGAGGAAAACTCGCCTCCCTGCGGACCTGGCATCCTTTCACTCCCTCCTCTCTACATTTTCCTCCTCTGTCTCTGCTGCTAAAGCCACTTTCTACCACTCTAAATTCCAAGCATCTGCCTCTAACCCTAGGAAGCTCTTTGCCACCTTCTCCTCCCTCCTGAATCCTCCTCCCCCTCCCCCCTCCTCCCTCTCTGCAGATGACTTCGTCAACCATTTTGAGAAGAAGGTCGACGACATCCGATCCTCGTTTGCTAAGTCAAACGACACCGCTGGTTCTGCTCACACTGCCCTACCCTGTGCTCTGACCTCTTTCTCCCCTCTCTCTCCAGATGAAATCTCGCTTCTTGTGACGGCCGGCCGCCCAACAACCTGCCCGCTCGACCCTATCCCCTCCTCTCTCCTCCAGACCATTTCCGGGGACCTTCTCCCTTACCTCACCTCGCTCATCAACTCATCCCTGACCGCTGGCTACGTCCCTTCCGTCTTCAAGAGAGCGAGAGTTGCACCCCTTCTGAAAAAACCTACACTCGATCCCTCCGATGTCAACAACTACAGACCAGTATCCCTTCTTTCTTTTCTCTCCAAAACTCTTGAACGTGCCGTCCTTGGCCAGCTCTCCCGCTATCTCTCTCAGAATGACCTTCTTGATCCAAATCAGTCAGGTTTCAAGACTAGTCATTCAACTGAGACTGCTCTTCTCTGCATCACGGAGGCGCTCCGCACTGCTAAAGCTAACTCTCTCTCCTCTGCTCTCATCCTTCTAGACCTATCGGCTGCCTTCGATACTGTGAACCATCAGATCCTCCTCTCCACCCTCTCCGAGTTGGGCATCTCCGGCGCGGCCCACGCTTGGATTGCGTCCTACCTGACAGGTCGCTCCTACCAGGTGGCGTGGCGAGAATCTGTCTCCTCGCCACGCGCTCTCACCACTGGTGTCCCCCAGGGCTCTGTTCTAGGCCCTCTCCTATTCTCGCTATACACCAAGTCACTTGGCTCTGTCATAACCTCACATGGTCTCTCCTATCATTGCTATGCAGACGACACACAATTAATCTTCTCCTTTCCCCCTTCTGATGACCAGGTGGCGAATCGCATCTCTGCATGTCTGGCAGACATATCAGTGTGGATGACGGATCACCACCTCAAGCTGAACCTCGGCAAGACGGAGCTGCTCTTCCTCCCGGGGAAGGACTGCCCGTTCCATGATCTCGCCATCACGGTTGACAACTCCATTGTGTCCTCCTCCCAGAGCGCTAAGAACCTTGGCGTGATCCTGGACAACACCCTGTCGTTCTCAACCAACATCATGGCGGTGGCCCGCTCCTGTAGGTTCATGCTCTACAACATCCGCAGAGTACGACCCTGCCTCACACAGGAAGCGGCGCAGGTCCTAATCCAGGCACTTGTCATCTCCCGTCTGGATTACTGCAACTCGCTGTTGGCTGGGCTCCCTGCCTGTGCCATTAAGCCCCTACAACTCATCCAGAACGCCGCAGCCCGTCTGGTGTTCAACCTTCCCAAGTTCTCTCACGTCACCCCGCTCCTCCGCTCTCTCCACTGGCTTCCAGTTGAAGCTCGCATCCGCTACAAGACCATGGTGCTTGCCTACGGAGCTGTGAGGGGAACGGCACCGCAGTACCTCCAGGCTCTGATCAGGCCCTACACCCAAGCAAGGGCACTGCGTTCATCCACCTCTGGCCTGCTCGCCTCCCTACCATTGAGGAAGTACAGTTCCCGCTCAGCCCAGTCAAAACTGTTCGCTGCTCTGGCCCCCCAATGGTGGAACAAACTCCCTCACGACGCCAGGACAGCGGAGTCAATCACCACCTTCCGGAGACACCTGAAACCCCACCTCTTCAAGGAATACCTAGGATAGGATAAGTAATCCTTCTCACCATCCCCCCCCCCCTTAATGATTTAGATGCACTATTGTAAAGTGGCTGTTCCACTGGATGTCAGAAGGTGAATTCACCAATTTGTAAGTCGCTCTGGATAAGAGCGTCTGCTAAATGACTTAAATGTAATGTAATGTAAATGTACTGGTACCCCCTGTATATAGCCTCCACATTGACTCTGTACCGGTACCCCCTGTATATAGCCTCCACATTGACTCTGTACCGTAACACCCTGTATATAGCCTCCACATTGACTCGGTACTGGTACCCCCTGTATATAGCCTCCACATTGACTCTGTACCAGTACCCCTGTATATAGCCTCCACATTGACTCTGTACCGGTATCCCCTGTATATAGCCTCCACATTGACTCTGTACAGGTACCCCTTGTATATAGCCTCCACATTGACTCTGTACTGGTACCCCCTGTATATAGCCTCCACATTGACTCTGTACTGGTACCCCCTGTATATTGCCTCCACATTGACTCTGTACCGGTACCCCCTGTATATAGCCTCCACATTGACTCTGTACTGGTACCCCCTGTATATAGCCTCCACATTGACTCTGTACTGGTACCCCCTGTATATAGCCTCCACATTGACTCTGTACCGGTACCCCCTGTATATAGCCTCCACACTTACTCTGTACTGGTACCCCCTGTATATAGCCTCCACATTGACTCTGTACCGGTACACGCCTGTATATAACCTCCACATTGACTCAGTACTGGTACCCCCTGTACATAGCCTCCACATTGACTCAGTACTGGTACTCCCTGTATATAGCTTCGTTACTGTTATGTTATTGTGTTACTTTTTATTATCTTCTACTATAGTTTATTTGGTAAACATGTTCTTAACTTTTCTTAAACTGCACTGTAGGTTAAGGGCTTGAAAGTAAGCATTTCACAGTGAGGTCTACACTTGCATTCGGCGCATGTGACAAATAAAGTTTGAATGATTTGAATGTCCTTGAGTGGCCCAGCTGGAGCCCAGACTTAAATCCCCATCCAACATCTCTGGAAACCTGAAAACAGCTGTGCAGCTACCCTCCCAATCCAACCTGACAGAGAGGATCTGCAGAGAAGAATGGGAGAAACTCCCCAAATACAGCTGCGCCAAGCTTGTAGCGTCATTACCCAAGAAGACTGGAGGCTGTAATCACTGCCAAAGGTGCTTCGACAAAGTACTGAGTAAAGGGTCTGAATATTTATGTAAATGTTTTTAGAAATTTGCAAACATTTCTAAAAACCTGTTTTTGCTTTGTCATTATAGGTTATGGTGTGTAGATTGATGAAGGAAAACGAACAATTTAATCAATTTTAGAATACGGCTGTCACGTAACACAAAGGTGGAAAAAGTGAAGGGGTCTGAGTACTTTACGCCCCGTATATATAGACAAAAAAATAACAATACTTTTGAGTCCAGTTTTGGCCCGCGGGCCGCCAGTAGCCTACCTCTCGTCTACAGTACCTGTTAGGTGTATGAACCTTCTGAAGGCTCGGTATGTCAGTACCTGTGTAGAGGTCCAGTTCACTATGTCAGTACCTGTACAGAGGTCCAGTTCACTATGTCAGTACCTGTATAGAGGTCCAGTTCACTATGTCAGTACCTGTGTAGAGGTCCAGTTCACTATGTCAGTACCTGTGTAGAGGTCCAGTTCACTATGTCAGTACCTGTGTAGAGGTCCAGTTCACTATGTCAGTACCTGTGTAGAGGTCCAGTTCACTATGTCAGTACCTGTATAGAGGTCCAGTTCACTATGTCAGTACCTGTGTAGAGGTCCAGTTCACTATGTCAGTACCTGTGTAGAGGTCCAGTTCACTATGTCAGTACCTGTGTCCAGTTCACTATGTCAGTACCTGTGTAGAGGTCCAGTTCACTATGTCAGTACCTGTGTAGAGGTCCAGTTCACTATGTCAGTACCTGTGTAGAGGTCCAGTTCACTATGTCAGTACCTGTGTCCAGTTCACTATGTCAGTACCTGTGTAGAGGTCCAGTTCACTATGTCAGTACCTGTATAGAGGTCCAGTTCACTATGTCAGTACCTGTGTAGAGGTCCAGTTCACTATGTCAGTACCTGTATAGAGGTCCAGTTCACTATGTCAGTACCTGTGTAGAGGTCCAGTTCACTATGTCAGTACCTGTGTAGAGGTCCAGTTCACTATGTCAGTACCTGTGGATAGGTCCAGTTCACTATGTCAGTACCTGTGGATAGGTCCAGTTCACTATGTCAGTACCTGTGTAGAGGTCCAGTTCACTATGTCAGTACCTGTGTAGAGGTCCAGTTCACTATGTCAGTACCTGTGTAGAGGTCCAGTTCACTATGTCAGTACCTGTGTAGAGGTCCAGTTCACTATGTCAGTACCTGTGTAGAGGTCCAGTTCACTATGTCAGTACCTGTGTAGAGGTCCAGTTCACTATGTCAGTACCTGTGTAGAGGTCCAGTTCACTATGTCAGTACCTGTGGATAGGTCCAGTTCACTATGTCAGTACCTGTATAGAGGTCCAGTTCACTATGTCAGTACCTGTGTAGAGGTCCAGTTCACTATGTCAGTACCTGTGTAGAGGTCCAGTTCACTATGTCAGTACCTGTGTAGAGGTCCAGTTCACTATGTCAGTACCTGTGTAGAGGTCCAGTTCACTATGTCAGTACCTGTGTAGAGGTCCAGTTCACTATGTCAGTACCTGTATAGAGGTCCAGTTCACTATGTCAGTACCTGTGTCCAGTTCACTATGTCAGTACCTGTATAGAGGTCCAGTTCACTATGTCAGTACCTGTGGATAGGTCCAGTTCACTATGTCAGTATCTGTGTCCAGTTCACTATGTCAGTACCTGTGTAGTCCAGTTCACTATGTCAGTACCTGTGTCCAGTTCAGAGGTCCAGTTCACTATGTCAGTAGTTCACTGTGTCAGAGGTCCAGTTCACTATGTCAGTACCTGTGAGTCCAGTTCACTATGTCAGTACCTGTGTCCAGTTCACTATGTCAGTACCTGTGTAGAGGTCCAGTTCACTATGTCAGTACCTGTGTAGAGGTCCAGTTCACTATGTCAGTACCTGTGTAGAGGTCCAGTTCACTATGTCAGTACCTGTATGTCAGTAGGTCCAGTTCACTATGTCAGTACCTGTGGATAGGTCCAGTTCACTATGTCAGTACCTGTCCAGTACCAGTTCACTATGTCAGTACCTGTGTCCAGTTCACTATGTCAGTACCTGTGTAGAGGTCCAGTTCACTATGTCAGTACCTGTGTCCAGTTCACTATGTGTACCTGAGGTCCAGTTCACTATGTCAGTACCTGTGTAGAGGTCCAGTTCACTATGTCAGTACCTGTGTAGAGGTCCAGTTCACTATGTCAGTACCTGTGTAGAGGTCCAGTTCACTATGTCAGTACCTGTACCTAGAGGTCCAGTTCACTATGTCAGTACCTGTGTAGAGGTCCAGTTCACTATGTCAGTACCTGTGTAGAGGTCCAGTTCACTATGTCAGTACCTGTGTAGAGGTCCAGTTCACTATGTCAGTACCTGTGTAGAGGTCCAGTTCACTATGTCAGTACCTGTGTAGAGGTCCAGTTCACTATGTCAGTACCTGTGTAGAGGTCCAGTTCACTATGTCAGTACCTGTGTCCAGTTCACTATGTCAGTACCTGTGTAGAGGTCCAGTTCACTATGTCAGTACCTGTGTAGAGGTCCAGTTCACTATGTCAGTACCTGTGTAGTTTCACTATGTCAGTACCTGTGTAGGGTCCAGTTCACTATGTCAGTACCTGTGTCCAGTTCAGTCAGTACCTGTATAGAGGTCCAGTTCACTATGTCAGTTCCAGTTCACTATGTCAGTACCTGTGTCCAGTTCACTATGTCAGTACCTGTGTAGTCCAGTTCACTATGTCAGTACCTGTAGAGGTCCAGTTCACTATGTCAGGTCCAGTTCACTATGTCAGTACCTGTGTAGTTCAGGTCCAGTTCACTATGTCAGTACCTGTGTAGAGGTCCAGTTCACTATGTCAGTACCTGTATAGAGGTCCAGTTCACTATGTCAGTACCTGTCCAGTAGAGGTCCAGTTCACTATGTCAGTACCTGTGTAGAGGTCCAGTTCACTATGTCAGTACCTGTGTAGGTCCAGTTCACTATGTCCAGTTCACTATGTCAGTACCTGTGTACCTGAGGGTCCAGTTCACTATGTCAGTACCTGTGTAGAGGTCCAGTTCACTATGTCAGTACCTGTGTAGAGGTCCAGTTCACTATGTCAGTACACTTCACTATGTCAGTACCTGTGTATAGGTCCAGTTCACTATGTCAGTACCTGTGTAGAGGTCCAGTTCACTATGTCAGTACCTGTGTAGAGGTCCAGTTCACTATGTCAGTACCTGTGTCCAGTTCACTATGTCAGTACCTGTGTAGAGGTCCAGTTCACTATGTCAGTACCTGTATAGAGGTCCAGTTCAGTACCTGTGTGTCAGTACTATGTCAGTACCTGTGTATAGGTCCAGTTCACTATGTCAGTACCTGTGTAGAGGTCCAGTTCACTATGTCAGTACCTGTGTAGAGGTCCAGTTCACTATGTTCCTGTGTAGAGGTCCAGTTCACTATGTCAGTACCTGTATAGAGGTCCAGTTCACTATGTCAGTACCTGTATAGAGGTCCAGTTCACTATGTCAGTACCTGTGTAGAGGTCTGTGTGGGGGTGCAGTTCACTATGTCAGTAGTTCACTGTCAGTACCTGTGTAGAGGTCCAGTTCACTATGTCAGTACCTGTGGATAGGTCCAGTTCACTATGTCAGTACCTGTGGAGAGGTCCAGTTCACTATGTCAGTACCTGTGTAGAGGTCCAGTTCACTATGTCAGTACCTGTGTAGAGGTCCAGTTCACTATGTCAGTACCTGTGTAGAGGTCCAGTTCACTATGTCAGTACCTGTGTAGAGGTCCAGTTCACTATGTCAGTACCTGTGTAGAGGTCCAGTTCACTATGTCAGTACCTGTGTAGAGGTCCAGTTCACTATGTCAGTACCTGTATAGTAGTTCACTATGTCAGTACCTGTGTAGAGGTCCAGTTCACTATGTCAGTACCTGTGTAGAGGTCCAGTTCACTATGTCAGTACCTGTGTAGAGGTCCAGTTCACTATGTCAGTACCTGTGTAGAGGTCCAGAGGTCCAGTTCACTATGTCAGTACCTGTGTAGAGGTCCAGTTCACTATGTCAGTACCTGTATAGAGGTCCAGTTCACTATGTCAGTACCAGTTCACTATGTCAGTACCTGTATAGGGTCCAGTTCACTATGTCAGTACCTGTGTAGAGGTCCAGTTCACTATGTCAGTACCTGTGTAGAGGTCCAGTTCACTATGTCAGTACCTGTGGATAGGTCCAGTTCACTATGTCAGTACCTGTGTAGAGGTCCAGTTCACTATGTCAGTACCTGTATAGAGGTCCAGTTCACTATGTCAGTACCTGTGTAGAGGTCCAGTTCACTATGTCAGTACCTGTATCCAGAGGTCCAGTTCACTATGTCAGTACCTGTGTAGAGGTCCAGTTCACTATGTCAGTACCTGTTTAGAGGTCCAGTTCACTATGTCAGTACCTGTGTAGAGGTCCAGTTCACTATGTCAGTACCTGTGTAGAGGTCCAGTTCACTATGTCAGTACCTGTGTAGAGGTCCAGTTCACTATGTCAGTACCTGTCAGTACCTGAGGTCCAGTTCACTATGTCAGTACCTGTCAGAGGTCCAGTTCACTATGTCAGTACCTGTATATAGGTCCAGTTCACTATGTCAGTACCTGTGTCCCAGTTCACTATGTCAGTACCTGTATAGAGGTCCAGTTCACTATGTCAGTACCTGTGGGTCCAGTTCACTATGTCAGTACCTGTGTAGAGGTCCAGTTCACTATGTCAGTACCTGTGTAGAGGTCCAGTTCACTATGTCAGTACCTGTATAGAGGTCCAGTTCACTATGTCAGTACCTGTGGATAGAGGTCCAGTTTCACTATGTCAGTACCTGTGTAGAGGTCCAGTTCACTATGTCAGTACCTGTGTAGAGGTCCAGTTCACTATGTCAGTACCTGTGTGTCCAGTTCACTATGTCAGTACCTGTGTAGAGGTCCAGTTCACTATGTCAGTACCTGTATAGAGGTCCAGTTCACTATGTCAGTCCAGTTTCACTATGTCAGTACCTGTATAGGTCCAGTTCACTATGTCAGTACCTGATAGGGTCCAGTTCACTATGTCAGTACCTGTGTAGAGGTCCAGTTCACTATGTCAGTACCTGTGGATAGGTCCAGGTCCAGTTCACTATGTCAGTACCTGTGGAGAGGTCCAGTTCACTATGTCAGTACCTGTGGATAGGTCCAGTTCAGTTGTCACTATAGAGGTCAGTTCACTATGTCAGTACCTGTGTCCAGTTCACTATGTCAGTACCTGTGTAGAGTTCACTATGTCCAGTTCACTATGTCAGTACCTGTGTAGAGGTCCAGTTCACTATGTCAGTACCTGTGTTCAGTCAGGTCCAGTTCACTATGTCAGTACCTGTGTAGAGGTCCAGTTCACTATGGTACCTGTGTAGTTCACTATGTCAGTACCTGTAGTAGTTCACTGTCAGTACCTGTATAGGTCCAGTTCACTATGTCAGTACCTGTGTAGAGGTCCAGTTCACTATGTCAGTACCTGTGTAGAGGTCCAGTTCACTATGTCAGTACCTGTGTAGAGGTCCAGTTCACTATGTCAGTACCTGTGTAGAGGTCCAGTTCACTATGTCAGTACCTGTGTAGAGGTCCAGTTCACTATGTCAGTACCTGTGTAGAGGTCCAGTTCACTATGTCAGTACCTGTGTAGAGGTCCAGTTCACTATGTCAGTACCTGTGGATAGGTCCAGTTCACTATGTCAGTACCTGTAGAGGTCCAGTTCACTATGTCAGTACCAGAGGTCCAGTTCACTATGTCAGTACCTGTGTAGAGGTCCAGTTCACTATGTCAGTACCTGTGTAGAGGTCCAGTTCACTATGTCAGTACCTGTGTATAGAGGTCCAGTTCACTATGTCAGTACCTGTGTAGAGGTCCAGTTCACTATGTCAGTACCTGTATAGAGGTCCAGTTCACTATGTCAGTACCTGTGGAGAGGTCCAGTTCACTATGTCAGTACCTGTGTAGAGGTCCAGTTCACTATGTCAGGTAGTTCCTATGTCAGTACCTGTGTAGAGGTCCAGTTCACTATGTCAGTACCTGTGTAGAGGTCCAGTTCACTATGTCAGTACCTGTATAGAGGTCCAGTTCACTATGTCAGTACCTGTGTATAGAGGTCCAGTTCACTATGTCAGTACCTGTGGATAGGTCCAGTTCACTATGTCAGTACCTGTGTAGAGGTCCAGTTCACTATGTCAGTACCTGTGTAGAGGTCCAGTTCACTATGTCAGTACCTGTATAGAGGTCCAGTTCACTATGTCAGTACCTGTTCCAGTTCACTATGTCAGTACCTGTGTAGAGGTCCAGTTCACTATGTCAGTACCTGTGGATAGAGGTCCAGTTCACTATGTCAGTACCTGTGGATAGGTCCAGTTCACTATGTGTCAGTACTGTGTAGAGGTCCAGTTCACTATGTCAGTACCTGTATAGAGGTCCAGTTCACTATGTCAGTACCTGTGTAGAGGTCCAGTTCACTATGTCAGTACCTGTATAGAGGTCCAGTTCACTATGTCAGTACCTGTGGAGTCCAGTTCACTATGTCAGTACCTGTGTCCAGTTCACTATGTCAGTACCTGTGTAGAGGTCCAGTCACTACCTGTGTAGAGGTCCAGTTCACTATGTCAGTACCTGTGTAGAGGTCCAGTTCACTATGTCAGTACCTGTATAGAGGTCCAGTTCACTATGTCAGTACCTGTGTATAGGTCCAGTTCACTATGTCAGTACCTGTTCACTATGTAGAGGTCCAGTTCACTATGTCAGTACCTGTGTAGAGGTCCAGTTCACTATGTCAGTACCTGTGGATAGGTCCAGTTCACTATGTCAGTACCTGTGTCCAGTTCACTATGTCAGTACCTGTGTAGAGGTCCAGTTCACTATGTCAGTACCTGTGTAGAGGTCCAGTTCACTATGTCAGTACCTGTGTAGAGGTCCAGTTCACTATGTCAGTACCTGTGTAGAGGTCCAGTTCACTATGTCAGTACCTGTGTAGAGGTCCAGTTCACTATGTCAGTACCTGTGTAGGTCCAGTTCACTATGTCAGTACCTGTGTAGAGGTCCAGTTCACTATGTCAGTACCTGTGTAGAGGTCCAGTTCACTATGTCAGTACCTGTGTAGAGGTCCAGTTCACTATGTCAGTACCTGTGGATAGAGGTCAGTACCTGTGTGTCCAGTTCCTGTCAGTACCTGTGTAGAGGTCCAGTTCACCTGTATCGAGGTCCAGTATGTCAGTACCTGTGTAGAGGTCCAGTTCACTATGTCAGTACCTGTGTAGAGGTCCAGTTCACTATGTCAGTACCTGTGTAGAGGTCCAGTTCACTATGTCAGTACCTGTGTAGAGGTCCAGTTCACTATGTCAGTACCTGTGTATAGAGGTCCAGTTCACTATGTCAGTAGTATAGGTCCAGTTCACTATGTCAGTACCTGTGTAGAGGTCCAGTTCACTATGTCAGTACCTGTGTAGAGTTCACTATGTCCAGTTCACTATGTCAGTACCTGTGTAGAGGTCCAGTTCACTATGTCAGTACCTGTGTAGAGGTCCAGTTCACTATGTCAGTACCTGTCAGTACCTGTATAGGTCCAGTTCACTATGTCAGTCCAGTTCACTATGTCAGTACCTGTGTAGAGGTCCAGTTCACTATGTCAGTACAGTTCACTATGTCAGTACCTAGTTCACTATGTCAGTACCTGTGTAGGTCCAGTTCACTATGTCAGTACCTGTGTCCAGTTCACTATGGTACCTGTGTAGTCCAGTTCACTATGTCAGTACCTGTGTAGTTCACTATGGTCCAGTTCACTATGTCAGTACCTGTGTAGTACCTGTGTAGAGGTCCAGTTCACTATGTCAGTACCTGTATAGAGGTCCAGTTCACTATGTCAGTACCTGTGTAGTTCACTATGTCAGTACCTGTGTAGAGGTCCAGTTCACTATGTCAGTACCTGTGTAGAGGTCCAGTTCACTATGTCAGTACCTGTGGATAGTCCAGTTCACTATGTCAGTACCTGTGGAGGTCCAGTTCACTATGTCAGTCCAGTTCACTATGTCAGTACCTGTGTAGAGGTCACTAGTTCACCAGTATGTCAGTACCTGTGTAGAGGTCCAGTTCACTATGTCAGTACCTGTGTAGAGGTCCAGTTCACTATGTCAGTACCTGTGTAGTTCACTATGTCAGTACCTGTGTAGTTCACTATGTCCTGTATAGAGGTCCAGTACCTACCTGTGTAGAGGTCCAGTTCACTATGTCAGTACCTGTGTAGTCCAGTTCACTATGTCAGGTCCAGTTTCACTATGTCAGTACCTGTGTAGAGGTCCAGTTCACTATGTCAGTACCTGTGTAGAGGTCCAGTTCACTATGTCAGTACCTGTGTAGAGGTCCAGTTCACTATGTCAGTACCTGTGTAGAGGTCCAGTTCACTATGTCAGTACCTGTGTAGAGGTCCAGTTCACTATGTCAGTACCTGTGTAGAGGTCCAGTTCACTATGTCAGTACCTGTGTAGAGGTCCAGTTCACTATGTCAGTACCTGTGTCCAGTTCACTATGTCAGTACCTGTGTATAGGTCCAGTTCACTATGTCAGTACCTGTGTAGAGGTCCAGTTCACTATGTCAGTACCTGTATAGAGGTCCAGTTCACTATGTCAGTACCTGTATAGAGGTCCAGTTCACTATGTCAGTACCTGTGTAGAGGTCCAGTTCACTATGTCAGTACCTGTGTCCAGTTCACTATGTCAGTACCTGTATAGAGGTCCAGTTCACTATGTCAGTACCTGTGTCCAGAGGTCCAGTTCACTATGTCAGTACCTGTGGATAGAGGTCCAGTTCACTATGTCAGTACCTGTGTCCAGTTCACTATGTCAGTACCTGTCCAGTTCACTATGTCCAGTTCACTATGTCAGTACCTGTGTCCAGTTCACTATGTCAGTACCTGTGTAGAGGTCCAGTTCACTATGTCAGTACCTGTGTAGAGGTCCAGTTCACTATGTCAGTACCTGTGTAGAGGTCCAGTTCACTATGTCAGTACCTGTGTCCAGTTCACTATGTCAGTACCTGTGTAGAGGTCCAGTTCACTATGTCAGTACCTGTGTAGAGGTCCAGTTCACTATGTCAGTACCTGTGTAGAGGTCCAGTTCACTATGTCAGTACCTTCACTATGTCATAGATAGGTCCAGTTCACTATGTCAGTACCTGTGGATAGGTCCAGTTCACTATGTCAGTACCTGTGTAGAGGTCCAGTTCACTATGTCAGTACCTGTGTCCAGTTCACTATGTCAGTACCTGTGTAGAGGTCCAGTTCACTATGTCAGTACCTGTGTATAGGTCCAGTTCACTATGTCAGTACCTGTGTCCAGTTCACTATGTCAGTACCTGTATAGAGGTCCAGTTCACTATCTGTCAGTACCTGTGTAGAGGTCCAGTTCACTATGTCAGTACCTGTGTAGAGGTCCAGTTCACTATGTCAGTACCTGTGTAGAGGTCCAGTTCACTATGTCAGTACCTGTGTAGAGGTCCAGTTCACTATGTCAGTACCTGTGTAGAGGTCCAGTTCACTATGTCAGTACCTGTGTCCAGTTCACTATGTCAGTACCTGTGTAGAGGTCCAGTTCACTATGTCAGTACCTGTGTCCAGTTCACTATGTCAGTACCTGTGTAGAGGTCCAGTTCACTATGTCAGTACCTGTGTAGAGGTCCAGTTCACTATGTCAGTACCTGTGTGTAGGTGCAGTTCTTGCCCCTGCATTTGCCACATTGAAACATGTCCGTCTCGGTCCCGCCCACTTTAGACAGCTGGTGCTCTCTGATGGCGTCCTTGGTCAAAGTCTTCCTCATCTCTTTCAGCTCCGCGCTCGCCATCTCCTGTTGGGTCACACACAGACAGAACCTTACAGGACGGCCTCAGTGTCAGAGATGAAGCGCACACAAACCACACACCACCACCCCCCCCCCCACAGTCCCCACACACACACACCTCCCCCCCAACCTCCCCACACACACACCTCACACACACCAACCCCCCCCACGGTACTCAAACACACACCCCCCCCACCCCACGGTCCTCACACACACACACCCTCCCCCACCCCACCCCACGCTCCCCACACACACACCTCCCGCCCACGCTCCCCGCCCCCCACGGTCCCCACACACACACACCTCCCCCACGGTCCCCCCCCGCACACAGACCCCCCATTTACCTCAGAGGCCATGTTAGCGATACGGTCCCCACACACACACACCTCCCCCGCACACAGACCCCCCCATTTACCTCAGCGGCCATGTTAGGTGATACGGTCCCCACACACAGACACCTCCCCCCACAGGCCCCCCCGCACACAGACCCCCATTTACCTCAGCAGCCATGTTAGCGATACGGTCCCCACACACACACACCTCCCCCGCACACAGACCCCCCATTTACCTCAGCGGCCATGACCCCCCACACACACCCATTTACCTCAGCGGCCATGTTAGCGATACGGTCCCCACACACACCCATTTACCTCCCCCATGTTGGCGATGCGGTCCCCACACACACCCATTTACCTCAGCAGCCATGTTGGCCCCCCACCACCCCATTTACCTCAGCGGCCATGTTAGCGATACGGTCCCCACACACATTTACCTCAGCGGCCATGTTGGCCGGTCAGCTGAGATGTTTCCAGCGGTCCCCCTGGGTTCTTCTGGTCCTTCAGGTTGGAGACCCCCCAGTCTGGACTTGTACTTCTCTGTAGACTTAAACTCCTGGTAGATACGTGACGGTCCCCAGAAACAGAACGGACAACAAGAACAACTCTGTCCTCACACTATTACAATGTGTCTGGTCCTCACCACACCACCAGAAACAGAACGGACAACAAGAACAACTGTCCTCACACTATTACAATGTGTCTGGTCCCCACCACACACCCATTTACCTCAAGATCCATGTGGAAAGGATATAGTCCCCAATCTGTGCAGCCACCAGTGTCTGCTCCAATGGGCTTGTAGTCATCTGGAACATCAAACAGAGTAGTCAGCTATTGGTCAGAACATTAAACAGAGTAGTCAGCTATTGGTCAGAATATCAAACAGAGTAGTCATCTGGAACATCAAACAGAGTAGTCAGCTATTGGTCAGAATATCAAACAGAGTAGTCAGCTATTGGTCAGAATATCAAACAGAGTAGTCAGCTATTGGTCAGAACATCAAACAGAGTAGTCATCTGGCCATGTTGGTCAGAACATCAAACAGAGTAGTCATCTGGAACATCAAACAGAGTAGTCTATTGGTCAGAATATCAAACAGAGTAGTCAGCTATTGGTCAGAACATCAAACAGAGTAGTCATCTGGAACATCAAACAGAGTAGTCAGCTATTGGTCAGAATATCAAACAGAGTAGTCAGCTATTGGTCAGAACATTAAACAGAGTAGTCATCTGGAACATCAAACAGAGTAGTCAGCTATTGGTCAGAATATCAAACAGAGTAGTCAGCTATTGGTCAGAATATCAAACAGAGTAGTCAGCTATTGGTCAGAACATCAAACAGAGTAGTCATCTGGAACATCAAACAGAGTAGTCAGCTATTGGTCAGAATATCAAACAGAGTAGTCAGCTATTGGTCAGAACATTAAACAGAGTAGTCATCTGGAACATCAAACAGAGTTCTATCTGGTCAGAACATTAAACAGAGTAGTCATCTGGAACATCAAACAGAGTAGTCAGCTATTGGTCAGAATATCAAACAGAGTAGTCATCTGGAACATCAAACAGAGTAGTCAGCTATTGGTCAGAACATCAAACAGAGTAGTCAGCTATTGGTCAGAACATTAAACAGAGTAGTCAGCTATTGGTCAGAACATTAAACAGAGTAGTCATCTGGAACATCAAACAGAGTAGTCAGCTATTGGTCAGAACATTAAACAGAGTAGTCATCTGGAACATCAAACAGAGTAGTCAGCTATTGGTCAGAATATCAAACAGAGTAGTCAGCTATTGGTCAGAATATCAAACAGAGTAGTCAGCTATTGGTCAGAATATCAAACAGAGTAGTCAGCTATTGGTCAGAATATCAAACAGAGTAGTCAGCTATTGGTCAGAATATCAAACAGATAGTCAGCTATTGGTCAGAATATCAAACAGAGTAGTCAGCTATTGGTCAGAATATCAAACAGAGTAGTCAGCTATTGGTCAGAATATCAAACAGAGTAGTCAGCTATTGGTCAGAATATCAAACAGAGTAGTCAGCTATTGATCAGAATATCAAACAGAGTAGTCAGCTATTGGTCAAATATCAAACAGAGTAGTCAGCTATTGGTCAGAATATCAAACAGAGTAGTCAGCTATTGGTCAGAATATCAAACAGAGTAGTCAGCTATTGGTCAGAATATCAAACAGAGTAGTCAGCTATTGGTCAGAATATCAAACAGAGTAGTCAGCTATTGGTCAGAACATCAAACAGAGTAGTCAGCTATTGGTCAGAATATCAAACAGAGTAGTCAGCTATTGGTCAATCCTCAAAAAAAGGGGCATTAGATCAAACAGAGTAGTTTACATCCAAGGTCTATTGGTCAAAAATATTTCACACTAAAAGTGGTTAAGTTGAATATCAAAAAGTGCAGAATAATATGTCATGGCTGAAGGGGGTCATAAGGTCATGTAAACATCAAACAAATGAGTAGTCAGCTATTGGTCAGAATAAATCAAACACAGATGAAAATAGGTCATCAACTATGAATGTTTATGATAAATGTAGACCATCACTTTTTTGGTAGCTGTTCAATGGAAAACTTTCCAAATGTTGCTTTCACTCAGTGCTGCATGTCATGACATAAATGTGCACAGTATTGGTTGTTGTTGTTATTGTAATCAGCTCAAACAGTGGGCTCAGACACTAAAAACTGTCAGCTAAAATTCCTCTGGTATTTTGTAATCCCCTATTCTTCCAAACAGAGACTCCAAATCCATTATGGCTGCCAAATTACCATTAAAAAGTGGTTGAGTCATTGGTATATGATCAAACAAGACAAGGCTGCAGACTCAGCATAACGCTGGTCAGAACTGTCATGTATCAAAACAGTAATGCCTACATGTCTCAACCTGACCCAGTATACCTGTCTCTCCCTGACCCAGTCTGTAATACCTACATGTCTCAGAATATCAAACAGTCTGTAATACCTACATGTCTCAGTGTAAGTCTCAACCTGACCCAGTCAATAATATCAAACCTACATGTCTCTCCCTGACCCTAGTCAGCTATTGTAATCAGAATGATCTGTAAACAGAGTAATACACATGTCTCAACCTGACCCAGTCTGTATTGTCAGAATATAATACCTACATGTCTCAACCTGACCCTGACTGTAATGCCTAGTCTCAACCTGACCCAGTCTGTAATCATGTATTGGTAATACCTACATGTCTCTCCCTGACCCAGTCTGTAATACCTACATGTCTCAACCTGACCCTGACCCAGTCTGTAATGCCTACATGTCTCTCCCTGACCCAGTCTATTGTCTCTAGAACCCAGTCAAACCTACATGTCTCAACCTGACCCAGTCTGTAATACCTACATGGTCAGAATATCAACCTGACAGAGTAGTCAACCTGACCCTGACCCAGTCTGTAGTCAGAACCTGATCAAACAGTCTCTCCCTGAGTAGTCATGCTAACCTGACCCAGGTCAGTCTCAACATCAATACCTAGAGTAATACCTCATGTCTCTCCCTAACCCAGGTCCTACATGTCTCAACCTGACCCAGTCAAACACATGTCTCAACCTGTACCCAGTCTGTAGTCTATGACCCAGTCTGGTCACCCAGAATACCTACATCAACCTGACCCAGTCTGTAGTACATGTCTCAACCTGACCCTGACCCAGTCTGTAATACCTACATGTCTCAACCTGGTCTGTAATACCTACATGAACCTGATCAATACAGTCTCAGTAGTCTGTAATACCTACATGTCTCTCCCTGACCCAGTCTGTAATACCTACATGTCTCAACCTGACCCAGTCTGTAATTACATGTCTCAACCTGACCCAGTCTATAATACCTACATGTCTCTCCCTGACCCAGTCTGTAATACCTACATGTCTCTCCCTGACCCAGTCTGTAATACCTACCTGTCTCTCCCTGACCCAGTCTGTAATACCTACATGTCTCTCCCTGACCCAGTCTGTAATACCTACATGTCTCAACCTGACCCAGTCTGTAATACCTACATGTCTCAACCTGACCCAGTCTGTAATACCTACATGTCTCAACCTGACCCAGTCTGTAATACCTACATGTCTCAACCTGTCCCTGACCCAGTCTATAATACCTACATGTCTCAACCTGACCCAGTCTGTAATACCTACATGTCTCAACCTGACCCAGTCTGTGAAACATGTCTCACCTGACCCATCTGTTTACATGTCTCTCCCTCCCAGTCTGTAATACCTACATGTCTCCAACCTGGTCTCCTACATGTTATATTGTAAACCTACATGTCTCAACCTGACCCAGTCTGTAATACCTACATGTCTCAAACCCAGTCTGTAATACCTACATGTCTCACCTGACCCTGACCCAGTCTGTAAAGTCTCAAGTTGATAGATTGTGAGACATTCTCTCCTGACCCAGTCTGTAGTACCTACATGTCTCAACCTGAAGTCTGTAATACCTACATGTCTCAACCTGACCCAGTCTGTAATACCTACATGTCTCTCCCTGACCCAGTCTGTAATACCTACATGTCTCAATGACCCAGTCTGTAATACCTACCTGTCTCTCCCTGACCCAGTCTGTAATACCTACATGTCTCTCCCTGACCCAGTCTGTAATACCTACATGTCTCAACCTGACCAACATGTCTCAACCTGGAATACCTACATGTCTCAACCTGACCCAGTCTGTAATACCTACATGTCTCATGACCCAGTCTGTAAACCTACATGTCTCTCCCTGACCCAGTCAATACCTACATGTCTCAACCTGACCCTGAAGTCTGTAATACCTACATGTCTCATACCCTGGTCTGTAATAAATGTCTCAACCTGATCTGTAATACCTACATGTCTCAACCTGACCCAGTCTGTAATACCTACATGTCTCAACCTGACCCAGTCTATAATACCTACATGTCTCTCCCTGACCCAGTCTGTAATACACATGTCTCCCTGACCCAGTCTGTAATACCTACCTGTCTCTCCCTGACCCAATGTCTGCTTTCCTACATGTCTCAGTGACCCAGTCTGCCTATGGTCTGTAATACTGTCTCAACCTGACATAATACCTACATGTCTCAACCTGCACCCAGTCTATAATACCTACATGTCTCAACCTGACCCAGTCTGTAATACCTACATGTCTCAACCTGACCCAGTCTGTAATACCTACATGTCTCAACCTGACCCAGTCTGTAATACCTACATGTCTCAACCTGAAGTCTGTAATACCTACATGTCAACCTGACCCAGTCTGTAATACCTACATGTCTCAACCTGACCCAGTCTGTAATACCTACATGTCTCTCCCTGACCCAGTCTGTAATACCTACATGTCTCAACCTGATCCAGTCTGTAATACCTACATGTCTCAACCTGATCCAGTCTGTAATACCTACATGTCTCAACCTGACCCAGTCTGTAATACCTACATGTCTCTCCCTGACCCAGTTTTACCTACATGTCTCAGACTAAATACCTACATGTTCCCTGTGACCCAGTCTGTTGTACATGTTTATCCCAGTCTATAATACCTACATGTCTCAATTGATCCAGTCTGTAATACCTACATGTCTCAACCTGGGTCTGTAATACCTACATGTCTCTCCCTACCCAGTCTGTAATTACATGTCTCTCCCTGACTCCAAATCCATTATGTAATACCTACATGTCTCTGACCCTGAAGTCTGTAAAAACCTGGTTGATGTCTCTCCCTGACCCAGTAATACATGTCCCAACCTGACCCAGTCTGACCTACATGAAGTCTGTACCTAATGTCTCTCCCTGACCCAGTCTGTAATACCTACATGTCTCAACCTGACCCATAACGTCTCAACCTGACCCAGTCTGTAATACCTGGTCTCTCCCTGACCCTGACCCAGTCTGTCTTGTCTCAACCTGACCCTCAGTCTGTAATACCTAATGTCCTACCCAGTCTGTAATACCACACTCTCCCTGAACTCAACCTGACCCAGTCTGACCCAGTCTGACCCAGTCTGTAATACCTACATGTCTCTCCCTGACCCAGTCTGTAATACCTACATGTCTCAACCTGACCCAGTCTGTAATACCTACATGTCTCTACCTGACCCAGTCTGTAATACCTACATGTCTCTCCCTGACCCAGTCTGTAATACCTACATGTCTCAACCTGACCCAGTCTGTAATACCTACATGTCTCAACCTGACCCAGTCTGTAATACCTACATGTCTCAACCTGACCCAGTCTGTAATACCTACATGTCTCAACCTGACCCTGACCCAGTCTGTAATACCTACATGTCTCAACCTGACCCTGACCCAGTCTGTAATACCTACATGTCTCTCCCTGACCCTGTCTGTAATACCTACATGTCTCTCCCTGACCCAGTCTGTAATACCTACATGTCTCAACCTGTCCCTGTCTGTAATACCTACATGTCTCAACCTGACCCAGTCTGTAATACCTACATGTCTCAACCTGACCCAGTCTGTAATACCTACATGTCTCAACCTGACCCAGTCTGTAATACCCCAGTCTGTAATACCTACATGTCTCTCCCTGACCCAGTCTGTAATACCTACATGTCTCAACCTGACCCTGACCCAGTCTATAATACCTACATGTCTCTCCCTGACCCAGTCTGTAATACCTACATGTCTCAACCTCCCAGTGACCCAGTCTCAACCTGACCCAGTCTAATACCTACATGTCTCTCCCTGACCCAGTCTGTAATACCTACATGTCTCAACCTGACCCAGTCTGTAATACCTACATGTCTCAACCTGACCCAGTCTGTAATACCTACATGTCTCTCCCTGACCCAGTCTGTAATACCTACATGTCTCTCCCTGACCCAGTCTGTAATACCTACATGTCTCAACCTCCCAGTGACCCAGTCTGTAATACCTACATGTCTCTCCCTGACCCAGTCTGTAATACCTACATGTCTCAACCTGACCCAGTCTGTAATACCTACATGTCTCAACCTGACCCAGTCTGTAATACCTACATGTCTCAACCTGACCCAGTCTGTAATACCTACATGTCTCAACCTGACCCAGTCTGTAGTACCTACATGTCTCAACCTGACCCAGTCTGTAATACCTACATGTCTCAACCTGACCCTGTCCCAGTCTGTAGTACCTACATGTCTCAACCTGACCCTGACCCAGTCTGTAATACCTACATGTCTCAACCTGACCCAGTCTGTAATACCTACATGTCTCTCCCTGACCCAGTCTGTAATACCTACATGTCTCTCCCTGACCCAGTCTGTAATACCTACATGTCTCTCCCTGACCCAGTCTGTAATACCTACATGTCTCAACCTGACCCAGTCTGTAATACCTACATGTCTCAACCTGAAGTAATACCTACATGTCTCAACCTGACCCAGTCTGACCCAGTCTGTAGTCTGTAATACCTACATGTCTCAACCTGACCCAGTCTGTAATACCTACATGTCTCTGACCCAGTAATACCTACATGTCTCTCCCTGACCCAGTCTGTAATACCTACATGTCTCAACCTGACCCTGTCTGTAATACCTCATGTCCTCCCTGACCCAGTCTGTAATACCTACATGTCTCAACCTGACCCTGTCTGTAATACCTACATGTCTCAACCTGACCCAGTCTGTAATACCTACATGTCTCAACCTGACCCAGTCTGTAATACCTACATGTCTCTCCCTGACCCAGTCTGTAATACCTACATGTCTCAACCTGACCCAGTCTGTAATACCTACATGTCTCTCCCTGACCCAGTCTGTAATGCATTGGTCTGTGCAGTAACCCCAACATCCCTATAAGGACAAATGCCATTTATGGCAAATAAGAAGCACCCTTAGGATGGTAGAAGTTGCTGTATGTGATCGTTTTACGGTGGATTGACTGTGAGATAGTGGTCTTTATTCATCAGGCTTGATCCACCTCTTTTACGGTCCATCAAAGCCCAGGCATCATCTTCAGATGTACATGTGTGGAGTTATAGTCATAGTCTAGGAGTACACTTTAACTAGCCTCTAAGTAACCTGAGGACCCCTTCACTCCTCCTGCTGGCCGTTGCCCCAGTCCATAATCACCCACACTCAATATCGGCCAAAACATCATTATGTAAAGGTGCTTCTGTTTTACATTTGTAATACATTTGAAAAGTATTTTTTTCCGCTTTTTCATTATGGGGTATTGTGATGTCATTATAGGGTATTGTGATGTCATTATGGGCTATTGTGATGTCATTATCGGGTATTCTAATGTCATTATGGGGCATTGTGATGTCATTATGGGGCATTGTGATGTCATTATGGGGCATTGTGATGTCATTATGGGGCATTGTGATGTCATGGGGCATTGTGATGTCATTATGGGGTATTGTGTGTAGATTGATGAGGGGGAAAAAAAATATTGAAACCATTTTAGAATAAAGCTGTGACGTATCAAAATGTGGATGAAAGGAAGGGGTCTGAATACTTTCTGAATGAACTGTGTGTGTTTACAGGTCTATATTTCCTAGATGCATTAAGATATTCTAACGTTCTTGGTTTGTATGGCAGACAATTTACTATTGTAAATATCAGAGCTTTCACTATAGTGTTACATGACCTTATGTTGACCACCATCCCTACCTTTATTTATTTAACTCGGCAAGTCAGTTAAGAACAAATTCTTATTTTCAATGACGGGTTAACTGCCAGTTCAGGGACAGAACGAAAGATTTGTACCTTGTCAGCTCGGGGGTTTGAACTTGCAACCTTCCAGTTACCAGTCCAACGCTCTAACCACTAGGCTACCCTGCCTCCAGGCATTATTTTGCACCGTTTGAGTTAAATGGGTGTCGCAATATCTATTGAAATCACTGTTACAGTAAAATATTATTACACAACAACATTTACACCTCGGGAAGAGGGGTATCTCAACATTTAACTGGCCTACAGTGCCTTGCAAAAGTATTCATCCCCCTTGGCGTTTTTTCCTATTTGGTTGCATTACAACCTGTAATTTAAATTGATTTTTATTTGGATTTCATGTAATGGACATACACAAAATAGTCCAAATTGGTGAAGTGAAATTTAAAAAATGACTTGTTTCAAAAAAATTCTCAAAAATAAAAATTTGATAAGTGGTGTGTGCATATGTATTCACCCCCTTTGCTATGAAGCCCCTAAATAAGATCTGGTGCAACCAATTACCTTCAGAAGTCACATAATTAGTTAGATAAAGTCCACCTGTGTGCAATCTAAGTGTCACCTCATCTGTCACATGATCTCAGTATATACACACACACCTGTTTTGAAAGGCCCCAGAGTCTGCAACACCACTAAGCAAGGGTCACCACCAAGCAAGTGGTAACATGAAGATCAAGGAGCTCTCCAAACAGGTCAGGGACAAAGTTGTGGAGAAATACATATCAGGGTTGGGTTATAAAAAAAAAATCAGAAAGGTTGAACATCCCACCATTAAATCCATTATTAAAAAATGGAAAGACTATGGCTCCACAACAAACCTGCCAAGAGAGGGCCGCCCACCAAAACTCACTGACCAGGCAAGGAAGGAATTAATCAGAGGGGCAACAAAAAGACCAAATATAACCCTGAAGGAGCTGCAAAGCTCCACAGTGGAGATTGGAGTATCTATCCATAGGACCACTTCAAGCCGTACACTCCACAGAGCTGGGCTTCAAGAAAGAATGGCCAGAAAAAGCCATTGCTTAAAGAAAAAAATAAGCAAACACATTTGGTGTTTGCCAAAAGGCATGTGGGAGACTCCCAAAAGATATGGAAGGTATTCTGGTCCGATGAGACTAAAATTGAGCTTTTTGACCATCAAGGTAAACGCTATGTCTGGCGCAAACCCAACACCTCTCATCACCCTGAGAACACCATCCCACAGTGAAGCATGGTGGTGGCAGCATCATAATGTGGAGATGTTATTCAAACCCAACACCTCTCATCACCCTGAGAACACCATCCCCACTGTGAAGCATGGTGGTGGCAGCATCATAATGTGGAGATGTTTTTGATTGGCAGGGACTGGGAAACTGGTCAGAATTTAAGAAATGATGGATGGCGCTAAATACAGGGAAATTCTTGGGGGAAACCTGTTTCAATCTTCCAGAGATTTGAGACTGGGACAGAGGTTCACCTTCCAGCAGGACAATGACCCTAAGGATACTGCTAAAGCAACACTTGTGTGGTTTAAAGGGAAACATTTACATGTCTTGGAATGGCCTTGTCAAAGCCCAGACCTCAATCCAATATGTTGTATAACTTAAAGATTGCTGTACACCAGTGGAACGCATACAACTTGAAGAAGCTGGACCAACAAAATAGGGAAAATGCCAAGGGAGGGAGAATACTTTCACAAGCCACTGTATTTTTAGCACAAATGTCACATTAATTTAAAATGGCCCTCCAGCCACCCCATACCATAGACCCCCCCCCCTTGTGATTGGGCTCTGTTACACCCATAGAGTGCCCCTTGATTTATTCCACATTGTGTTGTGTTACACACTGAATTCAAAAAATGGATTCCATTTTGTATAATTCTACACACAGTACCCCATAACAACAAAGTGAAAACATGTTTTTATTAACAGTTTCAAATGTATTGAAAATTAACTGAAGAAAGATCTCATTTCCATAAGTATTCACACCCCTAAGTCAATACATGTTAGAATAACCTTTGGCAGCGATTACAGCTGTGAGTCTTTCTGGGGTAAGTCTAAGAGCTTTGCACAACTGGATTGTACAATATTTGCACATTACTCTTTAAAAAAATCCAAGCTCTGTCAAATTGGTTGTTGATCATTACTAGACAACCATTTTCTGGTCTTGCCATAGATTTTCAAGATGATTTAAGTCAAAACTGTAACTAGGCCACTCTAAAACATTCAGGGTCTTGATAAGCAACTTCAGTGTAGATGTGGCTATGTGTTTTAGGTTGTTGTCCTGCTGAAAGGTGAATTCATCTCCAAGACTGAACCAGGTTTTCCTCTCGGATTTTGCTTGTGCTTCGATCTATTCAGTTTATTTTTATTAAAAACTCCTTAGTTCTTGCCGATGACAAGCATACCCATAACATGATGCAGCCACCACCATGCTTGAAACTATGAAGAGTGGTACTCAGTGATGTGTTGTATTTGCCCCAAACAACTTTCTATTCAGGACATAAAGATCATTTCTTTGCCACATTTGTTTCAGTTTTACTTTCTGCCTTATTGCAAACAGAATGCAAGTTTTGGATATTTTTATTCTGTACAGGCTTCCGTCTTTTCACTGTCATTTAGGTTAGTATTGTAGACTAACTACAATTAAACTCTGTTTTAAAGTCACTATTGGCCTCATGGTGAAATCTCTGAGCGGTTTCCTTCCTCACCGGCAACCAAGTTAGGAAGGACGCTTGTGTCTTTGTAGTGACTGGGTGCATTGATAATGCATACAAAGTGTAATTAATATGCTCAAAAGGGATATTCAGTGTCTACTTTGTTTTACCAATAGGTGCCCTTCTTTACGAGGCATTGGAAAACCTCCCTGGCATTTGTGATTAAATCTGTGTTTGATAATCACTGCTTGATTGAGAGACCTTACAGATTATTGTATGTGTGGTGTACAGAGATGAGGTAGTCGTTCAAAAAATAAATGTCAATCTCTTATTGCACACAGAGTGAGTCCATGCAACTTATTACACTACATGGCCAAAAGTATGTGGACACCAATTCAAACTATTTCAGCCACACCCATTGCTGACAGGTGTATTAAACCGAGCACACAGCCATCCAATCTCCATAGACAAACATTAGCAGTAGAATGGGCCATACTGAAGAGTGTGCCTTTCAACGTGGCACAGTCCAACACGTCAGTTCCTCAGATTTCTGCCCTGCTAGAGCTGTCTCGGTCAACTGTAAGTGCTGTTATTGTGAAGTCGAAAAGTCCAAGAGCAACAACGGCTCAGCCACAAAGTGGCAGGCCACACCAGCTCACAGAACGGGACCACCGAGTGCTGAAAAATCATCTATCCTCAGTTGCAACACTCACTACAGAGTCCCAACCTGCCTCTGGAAGCAACATCAGCTCAAGAACTGTTCGTCATGACATTCTAGACGATTCTGTGCTTCCAACATTGTGGCAACAGTTTGGGGAAGGCCCTTTCCTGTTTCAGCATGACAATGCCCCTTGCACAATGCGAGGTCCATACAGAAATTGTTTGTCGAGATTGGTGTGGAAGAACTTAACTGGCCTGCAGAGCCCTGACCTCAACCCCATCCCGTAGTGTATATGATTTGTTAAGCACATGTTTACTCCTAAACTTATATAGGCTTGCCATAACAAAGGGGTTGAATACTTTTTCACTCAAGACATTACAGCTTGTAATTTTTAATTTAAGTGTAAACCATTCTAAAAACATAATTCCACTTTGACATTATGGGATATTGTGTGTAGGCCAGAGACACAACATCTACATTTAATCCGTTTTAAATTCAGGCTGTAACAACAAAAATGTGGGAAAAAGTCAAGGGGTGCGAATACTTTCTGAAGGCCACTGTATAAACCTATACAGCTCTGGAATGTGCTGATAATGGCGGCCATCTTGGTAGGGTCTGTCTCACCGTCGGTCTGCAGGGCAGCCACCAGCAGCTCTCGGCACTTGGTGCGTACGCTGTCAGTGGTGACGGGAGTGGGAGGGAAGGAGGTGAACTTCAGGGTGGTGGGGGTTGTAGGTGTGGTGGGAGTCTTCGGGGGCTCCGGCAGTTCTTGTTTCTTACTAGGGTAGACAAGAGGGCGACAGCGAGAAGAAAGTGTTACATTGTGTTTTGAGTCACCCTAGACCTTCCATTTATTCTGACTGGGTATCAAACCCCCCGTCGTCGTCTACCTACAGGTTAAACCCTGTCGTCTACCTACAGGTTAAACCCCCCGTCGTCTACCTACAGGTCAAAACCCCGTCGTCTAGCTACAGGTTAAACCCCCCGTCTAACTACAGGTCAAAACCCCCGTCGTCTACCTACAGGTCAAAACCCCGTCGTCTACCTACAGGTCAAACCCCCGTCTAACTACAGGTTAAACCCCCGTCGTCTACCTACAGGTCAAACCCCCGTCGTCTACCTACAGGTCAAACCCCGTCGTCTACCTACAGGTTAAACCCTATTGTCTACCTACAGGTTAAACCCCCCGTCGTCTACCTACAGGTCAAACCCCCCGTCGTCTACCTACAGGTCAAACCCCCGTCGTCTACCTACAGGTCAACCCCCCCGTCGTCTACCTACAGGTTAAACCCTATTGTCTACCTACAGGTTAAACCCCCCGTCGTCTACCTACAGGTTAAACCCTATCGTCTACCTACAGGTTAAACCCTGTCGTCTACCTACAGGTTAAACCCTGTCGTCTACCTACAGGTTAAACCCTGTCGTCTACCTACAGGTTAAACCCTATCGTCTACCTACAGGTTAAACCCTATAGTCTACCTACAGGTTAAACCCTATCGTCTACCTACAGGTTAAACCCTATCGTCTACCTACAGGTTAAACCCTGTCGTCTACCTACAGGTTAAACCCTGTCGTCTACCTACAGGTTAAACCCTGTCGTCTACCTACAGGTTAAACCCTGTCGTCTACCTACAGGTTAAACCCTATCGTCTACCTACAGGTTAAACCCTATAGTCTACCTACAGGTTAAACCCTATCGTCTACCTACAGGTTAAACCCTATCGTCTACCTACAGGTTAAACCCTGTCGTCTACCTACAGGTTAAACCCTGTCGTCTACCTACAGGTTAAACCCTGTCGTCTACCTACAGGTTAAACCCTGTCGTCTACCTACAGGTTAAACCCTATCGTCGTCTACCTGCAGGTTAAACCCTATCGTCTACCTACAGGTTAAACCTCCCGTCGTCTACCTACAGGTTAAACCCCCCGTCGTCTACCTACAGGTTAAACCCCCCCGTCGTCTACCTACAGGTCAAACCCCCCGACGTCTACCTACAGGTTAAACCCCCCGTCGTCTACCTACAGGTTAAACCCTATTGTCTACCTACAGGTTAAACCCCCCCGTCGTCTACCTACAGGTTAAACCCTATTGTCTACCTACAGGTTAAACCCCCGTCGTCTACCTACAGGTTAAACCCTGTCGTCTACCTACAGGTTAAACCCCCCGTCGTCTACCTACAGGTCAAACCCCCGTCGTCTACCTACAGGTCAAACCCCCGTCGTCTACCTACAGGTTAAACCCCCCGACGTTACCTACAGGTTAAACCCCCCGTCGTCTACCTACAGGTTAAACCCCCCGTCGTCTACCTACAGGTTAAACCCCCCGTCGTCTACCTACAGGTTAAACCCTGTCGTCTACCTACAGGTCAAACCCCCGTCGTCTACCTACAGGTCAAACCCCCGTCGTCTACCTACAGGTTAAACCCCCGTCGTCTACCTACAGGTTAAACCCCCCGTCGTCTACCTACAGGTTAAACCCTGTCGTCTACCTACCCAACCCAAGTCTTTTGGGCTCAAGCTAGATTACCCATCACCAACGAGTAGTTCATTGAACCACCTATGCAACATATGACTCCACATTAGCCCGCTGAGCTAAAGCCTAAGCATGATTCACAAACTATAGGCTACTATTATTTGAACCTGCTGGTCATTTATGAACATTTGAACATCTTGGCCATGTTCTGTTATAATCTCCACCCGGCACAGCCAGAAGAGGACTGGCCACCCCACATAGCCTGGTTCCTCTCTAGGTTTCTAATCTCCACCCGGCACAGCCAGAAGAGGACTGGCCACCCCTCATAGCCTGGTTCCTCTCTTAGGTTTCTTCCTAGGTTTTGGCCTTTCTAGGGAGTTTTTCCTAGTCACCGTGCTTCTACACCTGCATCGCCTGCTGTTTGTGGTTTTAGGCTGGGTTTCTGTGCAGCACTTTGAGACATCAGCTGATGTACGAAGGGCTATATGAATACATTTGATTTGATTAGTTCAGGGAGCTCACACACGTCTTCAGCGTTCAGATTATTCACTGAACTACCTCTCGTTACATGACTGACGCTCGGGTTGGCACGGCGTCTCACCTGCGGTCGCTGGATCCAGGACAGTCCTTGGACGAAGATGACCTCAGAGGAGAGCCCTCCCTCCTCTTCTCCTCCACAGCCTTCCCCTCAGAACCGTCTGTAGGGACACACAGTCAGCTGATTCATATCTATATAGGTGATGGGCCAACATTTACATAATGGGTACCCGGAGGAAAATTAGGGAGGTTGTTGCTTTTTAAAATGCTAGTCAAGATGAGGGTTTAGTATTATTTATTTTTATCATCATCTAGTCTAATGAATTGTCATAGATTCAATTTCAAAATGTCCATGTTTGAGTATTTAGTTGCTTTTGAGGGTATATATATCAATGTGCATGACGCCACCCTTCATCTCTGACTCTCATACTGGGCCATATCAAGTGTGTCTACAGGCTAGTTAGAGTGGTCTCAGTAACATGATCCACAACCTATAGGCTAGTTAGAGTGGTTTCAGTCACATGATCCACAACCTATAGGTTAGTTAGAGTGGTCTCAGTCACATGATCTACAACCTATAGGCTAGTTAGAGTGGTCTCAGTCACATGATCCACAACCTATAGGCTAGTTAGAGTGGTTTCAGTCACATGATCCACAACCTATAGGCTAGTTAGAGTGGCCTAAGTCACATGATCCACAACCTATAGGCTAGTTAGAGTGGTCTCAGTCACATGATCCACAACCTATAGGCTAGTTAGAGTGGTCTCAGTCACATGATCCACAACCTATAGGCTAGTTAGAGTGGTCTCAGTCACATGATCTAGGCTAGTTAGAGTGGTCTCTGTCACATGATCCACAACCTATAGGCTAGTCAGAGTGGTCTCAGTCACATGATCCACAACCTATAGGCTAGTTAGAGTGGTCTCAGTCACTTGATCCACAACCTATAGGCTAGTTAGAGTGGTCTCAGTCACATGATCCACAACCTATAGGCTAGTTAGAGTGGTCTCAGTCACATGATCCACAACCTATAGGCTAGTTAGAGTGGTCTCTGTCACATGATCCACAACCTATAGGCTAGTTAGAGTGGTCTCAGTCACATGATCCAACACCTATAGGCTAGAAAGGCCTTGTCCAAAAAACTCATTATTTTACAGACGGACTAGCCTATGTTCTGTTCAGTTTGAGAATGAGATTGTGAAGACGAGGAGGACCGATAGGTCAACTTTGATAGCTTGCTACTACTATAATAGATTTTAGAGGTTGACCGATTTATGATTTTTCAACGGCGATACCGATTATTGGAGGACCACATAAAGCCGATACCGATTATTGGAGGACCACATAAAGCCGATACCGATTATAGGAGGGCCACATAAAGCCGATACCGATTATTGGAGGACCACATAAAGCCGATACCGATTATTGGAGGACCACATAAAGCCGATACCGATTATTGGAGGACCACATAAAGCCGATACCGATTATTGGAGGACCACATAAAGCCGGTACCGATTATAGGAGGGCCACATAAAGCCGGTACCGATTATAGGAGGACCACATAAAGCCGGTACCGATTATAGGAGGGCCACATAAAGCCGTTACCGATTATTGGAGGACCACATAAAGCCGATACCGATTATTGGAGGACCACATAAAGCCGATACCGATTATTGGAGGACCACATAAAGCCGGTACCGATTATAGGAGGGCCACATAAAGCCGGTACCGATTATAGGAGGGCCACATAAAGCCGTTACCGATTATTGGAGGACCACATAAAGCCGATACCGATTATTGGAGGACCACATAAAGCCGGTACCGATTATAGGAGGGCCACATAAAGCCGGTACCGATTATAGGAGGGCCACATAAAGCCGGTACCGATTATAGGAGGGCCACATAAAGCCGGTACCGATTAACCAGTCGTTTGTTTTTTTTGTAATAATGACAATTTCAACAATACTGAATATACAATTATTTTAACTTAATATAATACAACAATAAATTCAATTTAGCCTCAAATAAATAATGAAACATGTTCAATTTGGTTTAAATAATGCAAAAACAAAGTGTTGGAGAAGAAAGTATAAGTGCAATATGTGCCATGTAAGAAAACTAACGTTTAAGTTCCTTGCTCAGAACATGAGAACATATGAAAGCCGGTGGTTCCTTTTAACAGGAGTCTTCAATATTCCCAGGTAAGAAGTTTTAGGTTGGAGTTATTATAGGAATTATAGGAACTATTTCTCTCTATACCATTTGTATATCATATACCTTTGACTATTGGATGTTCTTATAGGCACTTTAGTATTGCCAGTGTAACAGTATAGCTTCCTACCTGGGCTTGAACCAGGAACACAATGACAACAGCCACCCTCGAAGCATCGTTACCCATGCAGAGCAAGGGGAACAACCACTCCAAGTCTCAGAGCGAGTGACGTTTGTAACGCTATTAGCGAGGTAACTCGCCAGCCATTTCACTTCGGTTACACCAGCCTCATCTCGGGAGTTGATAGGCTTGAAGTCATAAACAGCGCACTGCTTGACGCACAACGAAGAGCTGCTGGCAAAACGCACAAAAGTGCTGTTTAAATGAATGCTTACGAGCCTGCTGCTGCCTACCACCGCTCAGTCAGACTGCTCTATCAAATTAAATTATGTTTTAATTCCTATTTTGGATATAGGGGAGGGTCACGTTTTAGTTACTATTTTGGATATCGGGGAGGGTCACGTTTTAGTTACTATTATGGATATAGGGGAGGGTCATGGTTTAATTACTATTTTGGATATAGGGGAGGGTCACGTTTTAGTTACTATTTTGGATATCGGGGAGGGTCACGTTTTAATTACTATTTTGGATATAGGGGAGGGTCACGTTTTAGTTACTATTTTGGATATCGGGGAGGGTCACGTTTTAATTACTATTTTGGATATCGGGGAGGGTCACGTTTTAATGACTATTTTGGATACCGGGGACGGTCACGTTTTTTTCCCCTCATGCGTTCAGAGAGGATTGAGGTCAAATGTATTTTGCTGAAGGGAGAGACATACATTTCCATTCCAGAGAGGTCTGATTTTCTAATCAAGTTCACTACCTTAGACACATGCTTCCTGTTTGGACTTCTTAAACTATAGTGGTTGTATTACTCTTTTATAATAAGTATCCGTCCCGGTCTCTCTAGATCAGACAGGATCCCACCTGTCCAGTACAGGCAGACCTACAGACAGACACCATGTTTAACAGGTATGAGGCAGACCTACAGACAGAGTCGTATGAGATGTGAGGCAGACCTACAGGACAGACTTACCCAGTAGTTTCTTCCAGGACTTGATGAGTGACTTGGCCAGGGTCTGGACCTCTTCCTCTGAACTCTGCTTCCTCACAGCGTTCACTGACATACCGATCCTGGTGGACTGACAAACGCATCGTGTTTTTAGTTTCATCATTACAGTTTCTCACAGCGTTCACTGACATACCGATCCTGGTGGACTGACACCGGCATTGAGAAAATAGTAGACACTGTGTTGATCATAGAATATTATTTTCTTCAGACAGAGGCCTACAGCAAGAGGAGAACAAGCTTAGGTCTACCTGTAGAGTCTCCAGAGACATGTTGATGATCTTCAACTCCCTCAGCAGATATATGGCACCGTCCTGTGAAGAAAATAAAGACCGCTAAATGTTGACACCTGTTGAATTGAATAGATGCCGTCTACAATAATGTAAATCTATTTTTAGTGAGCAAGCAGTATGCATATTCCAACACAATATTAGGCTAGAAACTATGATTTTTAATTTTTTATTAAATTGTGCAGGCCGATGGTGATACGGGAAAAATAAAAACATTTAATGGCGGGTGGGGCTTAATTTGGTCCTGTTAGCGGTCAGCAGTAACAGCAGGTCATCCATGAGGCAGGACTCGATGTGTATGGATTTATGAGGTTTATCTCCTGGTAAAATATTATGGTTTCGCCTCCAGGCAGGGGTTGACAGAAGATGTAGTGGCCTGATAAAAAAATATCCAGGCTCAAGGTTAGCTTGTACACAGGGCAGCCTTTATATGCCGGGTTTGGAGGGCCTGTCCCGCTCTACCGTGCCTCCTTGGAGGGCCTGTCCTGCTCTACCGTACCTCCTTGGAGGACCTGCTCTACTGTACCTCCTTGGAGGGCCTGTCCTGCTCTACTGTACCTCCTTGGAGGGCCTGTCCTGCTCTACCGTACCTCCTTGGAGGGCCTGTCCTGCTCTACCGTACCTCCTTGGAGGGCCTGTCCTGCTCTACCGTACCTCCTTGGAGGGCCTGTCCTGCTCTACCGTTGGACCTCCTTGGAGGGCCTGTCCTGCTCTACCGTACCTCCTTGGAGGGCCTGTCCTGCTCAACCGTACCTCCTTGGAGGGCCTGTCCTGCTCAACCGCTCTACCTCCTTGGAGGCCTGTCCTGCTCAACCGTACCTCCTTGGAGGGCCTGTCCTGCTCTACCGTACCTCCTTGGATGGCCTGTCCTGCTCTACCGTACCTCCTTGGAGGGCCTGTCCTGCTCAACCGTACCTCCTTGGAGGGCCTGTCCTGCTCAACCGTACCTCCTTGGAGGGCCTGTCCTGCTCAACCGTACCTCCTTGGAGGCCTGTCCTGCTCAACCGTACCTCCTTGGAGGGCCTGTCCTGCTCCACTGTACCTCCTTGGAGGGCCAGTCCTGCTCTACTGTACCTCCTTGGAGGGCCTTTCCTGCTCTACTGTACCTCCTTGGAGGGCCAGTCCTGCTCTACTGTACCTCCTTGGAGGGCCTGCTCTACCGTACCTCCTTGGAGGGCCTGCTCTACTGTACCTCCTTGGAGGGCCTGTCCCGCTCTGCCGTACCTCCTTGCCCATCCAAATAAAATAATGACATTTATTTGACCAAGACGCGAAGCAGACAGAAAGATACATGAATCTCAGACAAAGCAAAACAGCGGCCCTCTGTCTTAGTATGTGTAGCCAGCTCATGAATCTGATTCTGTCTCGACTAAAAGCATGACATGTCATACTATTTTTGGCCAGACAGCATCATCATATAGGCTACATATTAGAGGTCGACCGATTGATCGGAATGGCCGATTTAATTAGGGCCGATTTCAAGTTTTCATAACAGTCGGACATCGGTATTTTTGGACACCGATTTGGACGATTATTTTTTTTTACACCTTTATTTAATCCTTATTTAACGAGGCAAGTCAGTTAAGAAAACATTCTTATTTACAATGACGGCCTGGGAACGGTGGGTTAACTGCCTTGTTCAGGGGCAGAATGACAGATTTTTGACCTTGTCAGCTCGGGGGACCCATTCTTGCAACCTTAGTCGATGTGCAGGGGTACGAGGCCATATACACAGGGTACCATTACTGAGTCGATGTGCAGGGGTACGAGGCTGTATACACAGGGTACCAGTACTGAGTCGATGTGCAGGGGTACGAGGCCGTGTACACAGGGTACCAGTACTGAGTCGATGTGCAGGGGTACGAGGCTGTATACACAGGGTACCAGTACTGAGTCGATGTGCAGGGGCACGAGGCCGTGTACACAGGGTACCAGTACTGAGTCGATGTGCAGGGGTACGAGGCTGTATACACAGGGTACCAGTACTGAGTCGATGTGCAGGGGTACGAGGCTGTATACACAGAGTACCAGTACTGAGTCGATGTGCAGGGGAACGAGGCTGTATACACAGGGTACCAGTACTGAGTCGATGTGCAGGGGTACGAGGCCGTATACACAGGGTACCCGTACTGAGTCGATGTGCAGGGGTACGAGGCCGTATACACAGGGTACCAGTACTGAGTCGATGTGCAGGGGTACGAGGCCGTATACACAGGGTACCAGTACTGAGTCGATGTGCATGGGTACGAGGCTGTATACACAGGGTACCAGTACTGAGTCGATGTGCATGGGTACGAGGCTGTATACACAGGGCACCAGTACTGAGTCGATGTGCAGGGGTACGAGGCTGTATACACAGAGTACCAGTACTGAGTCGATGTGCATGGGTACGAGGCTGTATACACAGGGCACCAGTACTGAGTCGATGTGCAGGGGTACGAGGCTGTATACACAGGGTACCAGTACTGAGTCGATGTGCATGGGTACGAGGCTGTATACACAGGGCACCAGTACTGAGTCGATGTGCAGGGGTACGAGGCTGTATACACAGGGTACCAGTACTGAGTCGATGTGCAGGGGTACGAGCCTGTATACACAGGGTACCAGTACTGAGTCAAACCTTTATTTTTCCAGGGAAGTCAGTTAAGAACAAATTATTATTTTCAATGACGGCCTAAAAAACAGCGGGTTAACTTGTTGTTCAGAGGCAGAATGCCAGATTTTTGAATTATCAGCTCAGGGATTTGATACAGCAACTGCCCCAACACCCTAACCACTAGGTTACCTGCCCCCCCTACGCCCTAACCACTAGGCTACCTGCCCCCCCTACGCCCTAACCACTAGGTTACCTGCACCCCCTAGACTCTAACCACTAGGCTACCTGTCCCCCCACACCCTAACCACAACCACCACTAGGTTACCTGTCCCCCTCCACTCTACCACGAGGCTCTAACCACTAGGTTACCTGCACCCCCTACACTCTAACCACTCTAACCCCCCTACACCCTAACCACTAGGTTACCTGTCCCCCCGACACTCTAACCACTAGGCTACCTGTCCCCCCTACACCCTAACCACTAGGTTACCTGTCCCCCCGACACTCTAACCACTAGGCTACCTGCCGCCCAAATGTGCATGGGTACGAGTACTGAGTCAATGTGCAGGGGTATGAGGTAATAACATGGCTTTATACACACTGTACCAGTACAGAGTCAATGTGCAGGGGTATGAGGTAATAACATGGCTATATACACACTGTACCAGTACTGAGTCAATGTGCAGGGGTACGAGGTAATAACATGGCTTTATACAGGTACGAGGCATTATACACACTGTACCAGTACTGAGTCAATGTGCAGGGGTACGAGGTAATAACATGGCTTTATACACACTGTACCAGGACTGAGTCAATGTGCAGGGGTACGAGGTAATAACATGGCTATATACACACTGTACCAGTACTGAGTTGATGTGCAGGGGTACGAGGTAATAACATGGCTTTATACCTGGGGTACCAGTACTGAGTCAATGTGTAGGGGTACGAGGTAATAACATGGCTTTATACACACTGTACCAGTACTGAGTCGATGTGCAGGGATATGAGTTAACAACATGGCTTTATACAGGAAGTATCACTTCTGAGTTGATGCACAGGGGTACGAGGTAATTGAGGTAGATATGAACATATAACTCGGATTCAGGCATTAGGATAGATAATAACCAGTAGATAGTAGAGTTGATAACCAGACCGTATAATTGCCTCGAAACTGAACCGAAACGAATTTTTGACACATATAAACAAAATGAAATAAACGAAGGGGATGATGACGATGGGGGAGAAAGGGTGAGTTGATGACCCAGGGGAAGCAAACAATGCATAATTATGCAATCACTAATTGTGAATGAAAAAACATGTCGGGCCATTCTATTGTAATGATCCATTGACATTATAACATCTACATGGTATGTACCATCTAGCAGACCACCAAATCCAAGTAGTCTTATGGTTTTGGTGGTGCCCATGCCCCCCCCCCCCCCCCCCAAGCGAAACCTTGAGACAGAAGAGAAGAACAGACTGTTTTTGTCTGATTATCAGCACAAAATGCCATCACTGAGAGCGCAGGCTCAAACAAAGTCAGCAACGCACAAGCTTTCGTTGTTTATGCTCCAACAGATAACGGATTATTTTTGACTGCGGTCATAGCGACACGCTTATAATGATGTTTAGGCTACTGCTGTGTTTTATCATTTGACTGGGCGTCTTGCTGACCGCGGGTCTTTGTGGGCGGTGCGTTTTGTTTAGTGTCGCTATAGAAAGAAGCAGTTGTCGCGTTCCAACACAAACCCTTTCTCTTTCACAGTTGTCACGTTCCAACACAAACCCCTTTCTCTTTCACAGTTGTCGCGTTACAACACAAACCCTTCTCTTTCACAGTTGTCCCGTTCCAACACAAACCCTTCTCTCTTTCACAGTTGTCACGTTACAACACAAACCCCTTTCTCTTTCACAGTTGTTGCGTTTCAACACAAACCCATTCTCTTTCACAGTTGTTGCGTTTCAACACAAACCCATTCTCTTTCACAGTTGTCACGTTACAACACAAACCCCTTTCTCTTTCACAGTTGTCGCGTTCCAACACAAACCCTTTTCTCTTTCACAGTTGTAACTAAGGCGAATGTCATGTGTTGAACACTTGACTGTTTTTACATTTCCTACGGTAAAATAAACTCATAAAAATGCTTGTGATATTTAAACGATGTATTTTAATGTCAAAGAAGACCTTCAAAATCACAACCAAATTGTTGTTGTTTTGTAATAGCATATATGAAATACATTAATTACACTATTAGCTTGGAGGCGTTCGTGTTAATCATTTGATTAGTTCGGTGAAATAGAACTGATTCGTTGTGGGCCGCTCCATACAGACATCAAATGATCCCACTGATTCGTCTGCCTCCCCAAACGCTACCTCCATGGCCTTCAGTTTCTTCCCGGGGTAGGCTGTGTAGCGAACAATACAGCAACGACAGAATTACGTTTCAGTCGTCAAAAAGCAACGATTGGGCCTGACTAAGTATGAGAAGACGAGTGGTCGGGGATATGTGGTCAACCATTCATAAAACACATCACCCGTTAATGTAACAATGTTTCTATATCTATCCATTATTACAACCTACGCTGCAACACTGTTGCAATGTGCAACAATTCCCTTTCATTTCATATCGACCGAACAATCAGTTCGTTTTTTTTTAGTTCAGAACAACAAATAGCCAACACCTTTCAGTAGCTTTCCAGAATGTTCGATGGCTACAAAGGTGCATCACACCAACACCACAGTACTCCTGCACTGCCTCGCCTCTACCTGATTTCTGATGCTGGGGGCGTTGGTCCTGCGTCCACTGCCGCGCTAGCTGGCAAACCCAACTTACCGTGTTTTTCTTGTGCACCATTTTGTCCAGCTTTTTAGCAATGCGTTCGACCTCGTGGTCTTTCGCCATTTTACTTGTATTTTTTGTTGTTGTAGCTGCTCTTCTCTCCCGTTACGGATGAACCTCCATTTATGTTGGAAAAAAAACCTCTATCGTCTCTTTCCTTTCTCTCACAGTCCCCAACCCATCCACTTGTTTCCTCACGGCGCGCGGGTTCCTACGTCTTCTTCTTTCTTCATTATTGCAGACTAAACCTATTGCCGTGTATTGCCGCGCCACCTGCTGTACGGGATATGGAAACAACAAATTAATGAATGAATGATCCAATATTCATTTCGGGAAGAGGGGTTGGGGGGCTCGACATCATACAACAACAACAACAACACTCATTCAGTCACAGTTGAAATCACGTCTCTAAACAGGCTCAGGTGCCTGTGAGGGCGGAGCGTTCATCAATAGGATTCCTCCGGCTCAGCCACGCCCACAAATGACGCCTATTTTCTCAGACTTCCTCTCTGTTTGTGCTGTGGCCAATGTCATTAAAACGCTACAAAATCCACCTTCTTAACATGTAACATGTCAGGGTCCCTCTGTTGACAAGGAAGGAGTATCTGTTGTATCCTACTCCTACTATCATTACTTCCTCAACTTCTCTCCCTTCCAGGAGTCGTTACTGGACAATGCTTATTCTCAACGCCTCAGTCTACTTCACCCTAACAGAAAACGTAAAATAAAGTTGTGTTCACCACCACAAGAGCATCATTTAGGCTCAGCTGGCATACGATATGATCTACAGTCGTATGTACACTTGACACATTTTCAACTGTTTTATCACACTGCATGGGCTTGGGCACTTTTAATTATTTTACTAGGCAAGTCAGTTAAGAACAAATTCTTATTTTCAATGACAGCCTCAGAACAGTGGGTTAGCTGCCTGTTCAGGGGCAGAATGACAGATTTGTACCTTGTCAGCTCAGGGGTTTGAACTTGCAACCTTTCAGTTACTAGTCCAACACTCGAACCTCTAGGCTACCCTACTCTAACAGGGTATCTCTCAACAAAAAAACAAGTGAGAAGGAAATGGATTGAGTGGGCATCCTCACTCCACCCACCATGCAGGTCAGTCAGTTCTCACAAAACACTTGATCCAATTATTTGAATATATCCTTTGCTTTAACTTCTAAAGCAAACCCACTCTTAGGCGCCCTGCTTTGAAGATCCACAGACACACTCAACCCGTTCCAAAATTATATCTTCTTGAGGCGCAGAGCATGCTCCTTCTGTTCCATAGATAACACACACGCACACAAACAAATTTTAAAAAATGAGCCCACTTCTCTTCAATCTCATCAACACAGACTTATTCAACGTATCCACAATTTTTAACAGAGATTGAAATCAGATATCTCAGGAACAAACATAGACAAAAATATTTAATGAATAGAAAAAGTGATCCAAAAATGCACCACCGACTACCACCTATATACCACTATTACACACCACCATCTATATACCACTATTACACCACTATCTATACACCACTATTACACACCACCATCTATATACCACTATTACACCACTATCTATATACCACTATTACACCACTATCTATATACCACTGTTACATACCACTATCTATATACCACTGTTACATACCACCATCTATATACCACTATTACACACTACCATCTATATACCACTATTACACACCACTATCTATATACCACTGTTACATACCACCATCTATATACCACTATTACACACTACCATCTATATACCACTATTACACACCACTATCTATACACCACTGTTACACACTACTATCTATATACCACTATTATATACCACCATCTATATACCACTATTACACACCACCATCTATATACCACTATCTATATACCACTATTACACACCACCATGTATATACCACTATTACACACCACTATCTATATACCACCATCTATATACCACTATTACACACTACCAACTATATACCACTATTACACACCAACATATATATACCACCATCTATATACCACTATTACACACCACTTTTTATAACCCACTATAACATACCACCATCTATACACCACTATTACATACCACCATCTATACACCATTATTACATACCACCATTTATATACCACTATTACACACAACCATCTATATACCACTATTATACAACACCATCTATATACCACTATTACATACCACCATCTATACACCATTATTACATACCACCATCTATATACCACTATTTCATACCACCATCTATACACCACTATTACACAACACCATCTATATGCCACTATTTCATACCACCATCTATACACCACTATTACACAACACCATCTATATACCACTATTACACACCGCCACCTATATACCACTATTACATAACACCATCTATACACCATTATTACATACCACCATCTATATACCACTATTTCATACCACCATCTATACACCACTATTACACAACACCATCTATATGCCACTATTTCATACCACCATCTATACACCACTATTACACAACACCATCTATATACCACTATTACACACCGCCACCTATATACCACTATTACATAACACCATCTATACACCACTATCTATATACCACTATTACACACCACCATCTATATACCACTATTACACACCACCATCTATATACCACTATTACACACCACTCTCTTTATACCACTATTACACACAACCAACTATATATCACTATTACACACCACTATCTATATACCACTATTACATACCACCATCTATATATCACTATTACACACCACCATCTATATACCACTATTACACACCACCATCTATATACCACTATTACACACCACTATCTATATACCACTATTACATACCACCATCTATATACCACTATTACACAACACCATCTATATACCACTATTACATACCACCATCTATATACCACTATTAAATACCAACATCTATATACCACTATTACATACCACCATCTATATACCACTATTACACACCACCAACTGCCATCTATATACCACTATTACACACCACTAATTATATACCACTATTACACCACCATCTATATACCACTATTACACACCACCATCTATATACCACTATTACACCACTATCTATGTACCACTATTACACACCACCATCCACCATCTATACACCACTATTACATACCACCATCTATACACCATTATTACATACCACCATCTATATACCACTATTACACATAACCATCTATATACCACTATTACACAACACCATCTATATACCACTATTAAATACCACCATCTATACACCATTATTACATACCACCATCTATATACCACTATTACACACACCATCTATATACCCCTATTACACAACACCATCTATATACCACTATTACATACCACCATCTATACACCACTATAACATACCACCATCTATATACCACTATTACATACCACCATCTATACACCACTATCTATATACCACTATTACATACCACCATCTATATACCACTATTACACAACACCATCTATATACCACTATTACACAACACCATCTATATACCACTATTACATACCACCATCTATACACCACTATAACATACCACCATCTATATACCACTATTACATACCACCATCTATACACAACTATCTATATACCACTATTACATACCACCATCTATACACCACTATCTATATACCACTATTACATACCACCATTTATTCACCACTATAACATACCACCATCTATATACCACTATTACACAACACCATCTATATACCATTCTTACATACCACCATCTATATACCACTATTACATACCACCATCTATATATCACTATTACACACCACCATCTATATACCACTATTACACACCACCATCTATATACCACTATTACACACCACTATTACATAACACCATCTATATACCCCTATTACACAACACTATCTATACACCACTATTACACACCACCATCTATATACCACTATCTATATACCACCATCTATATACCACTATTACACCACTATCTATATACCACTATTGCATACCACCATCTATACACCATTATTACATACCACCATCTATATGCCTCTATTACACACAACCATCTATATACCATTATTACACAACACCACCTATATACCACTATTACATACCACCATCTATACACCACTATAACATACCAGCATCTATATACCACTATTACATACACCATCTATACACCACTATTACACAACACCATATATATACCACTATTACATACCACCATCTATACACCACTATAACATAGCACCATCTATACACACTATTACACAACACCATCTATATACCACTATTACACACCGCCACTTATATACCACTATTACATACCACCATCTATATACCACTATCTATATACCACCATCTATATACCACTATCTATACACCACTACACCACTATCTATATACCACTATTACACACCACCATCTATATACCACTATTACACACCACCATCTATATACCACTATTACACACCACTATCTATATACCACTACTACATACCACCATCTATATATCACTATTACACACCACCATCTATATACCACTATTACACACCACTATCTATATACCACTATTAAATACCACCATCTATATACCACTATTACATACCACCATCTATATACCACTATTACACACCACCAACTGCCATCTATATACCACTATTACACACCACTAATTATATACCACTATTACACCACCATCTATATACCACTATTACACACCACCATCTATATACCACTATTACACCACTATCTATGTACCACTATTACACACCACCATCCACCATCTATACACCACTATTACATACCACCATCTATACACCATTATTACATACCACCATCTATATACCACTATTACACACAACCATCTATATACCACTATTACACAACACCATCTATATACCACTATTAAATACCACCATCTATACACCATTATTACATACCACCATCTATATACCACTATTACACACAACCATCTATATACCACTATTACACAACACCATCTATATACCACTATTACATACCACCATCTATACACCACTATAACATACCACCATCTATATACCACTATTACATACCACCATCTATACACCACTATCTATATACCACTATTACATACCACCATCTATATACCACTATTACACAACACCATCTATATACCACTATTACACAACACCATCTATATACCACTATTACATACCACCATCTATACACCACTATAACATACCACCATCTATATACCACTATTACATACCACCATCTATACACAACTATCTATATACCACTATTACATACCACCATCTATACACCACTATCTATATACCACTATTACATACCACCATTTATTCACCACTATAACATACCACCATCTATATACCACTATTACACAACACCATCTATATACCATTCTTACATACCACCATCTATATACCACTATTACATACCACCATCTATATATCACTATTACACACCACCATCTATATACCACTATTACACACCACCATCTATATACCACTATTACACACCACTATTACATAACACCATCTATATACCCCTATTACACAACACTATCTATACACCACTATTACACACCACCATCTATATACCACTATCTATATACCACCATCTATATACCACTATTACACCACTATCTATATACCACTATTGCATACCACCATCTATACACCATTATTACATACCACCATCTATATGCCTCTATTACACACAACCATCTATATACCATTATTACACAACACCACCTATATACCACTATTACATACCACCATCTATACACCACTATAACATACCAGCATCTATATACCACTATTACATACCACCATCTATACACCACTATTACACAACACCATATATATACCACTATTACATACCACCATCTATACACCACTATAACATAGCACCATCTATACACCACTATTACACAACACCATCTATATACCACTATTACACACCGCCATTTATATACCACTATTACATACCACCATCTATATACCACTATCTATATACCACCATCTATATACCACTATCTATATACCACTATTACACACCACCATGTATATACCACTATTACACACCACCATCTATATACCACTATTACACACCACCATCTATATACCACTATTACACACCACTATCTATATACCACTATTACATACCACCATCTATATACCACTATTACACAACACCATCTATATACCACTATTACATACCACCATCTATATACCACTATTAAATACCAACATCTATATACCACTATTACATACCACCATCTATATACCACTATTACACACCACCAACTGCCATCTATATACCACTATTACACACCACTAATTATATACCACTATTACACCACCATCTATATACCACTATTACACACCACCATCTATATACCACTATTACACCACTATCTATGTACCACTATTACACACCACCATCCACCATCTATACACCACTATTACATAACACCATCTATACACCATTATTACATACCACCATCTATATACCACTATTACACACAACCATCTATATACCACTATTACACAACACCATCTATATACCACTATTAAATACCACCATCTATACACCATTATTACATACCACCATCTATATACCACTATTACACACAACCATCTATATACCCTATTACACAACACCATCTATATACCACTATTACATACCACCATCTATACACCACTATAACATACCACCATCTATATACCACTATTACATACCACCATCTATACACCACTATCTATATACCACTATTACATACCACCATCTATATACCACTATTACACAACACCATCTATATACCACTATTACACAACACCATCTATATACCACTATTACATACCACCATCTATACACCACTATAACATACCACCATCTATATACCACTATTACATACCACCATCTATACACAACTATCTATATACCACTATTACATACCACCATCTATACACCACTATCTATATACCACTATTACATACCACCATTTATTCACCACTATAACATACCACCATCTATATACCACTATTACACAACACCATCTATATACCATTCTTACATACCACCATCTATATACCACTATTACATACCACCATCTATATATCACTATTACACACCACCATCTATATACCACTATTACACACCACCATCTATATACCACTATTACACACCACTATTACATAACACCATCTATATACCCTATTACACAACACTATCTATACACCACTATTACACACCACCATCTATATACCACTATCTATATACCACCATCTATATACCACTATTACACCACTATCTATATACCACTATTGCATACCACCATCTATACACCATTATTACATACCACCATCTATATGCCTCTATTACACACACCATCTATATACCATTATTACACAACACCACCTATATACCACTATTACATACCACCATCTATACACCACTATAACATACCAGCATCTATATACCACTATTACATACCACCATCTATACACCACTATTACACAACACCATATATATACCACTATTACATACCACCATCTATACACCACTATAACATAGCACCATCTATACACCACTATTACACAACACCATCTATATACCACTATTACACACCGCCATTTATATACCACTATTACATACCACCATCTATATACCACTATCTATATACCACCATCTATATACCACTATCTATATACCACTATTACACACCACCATGTATATACCACTATTACACACCACCATCTATATACCACTATTACACACTACCAACTATATACCACTATTACACACCAACATATATATACCACCATCTATATACCACTATTACACACCACTTTTTATACACCACTATTACATACCACCATCTATACACCATTATTACATACCACCATTTATATACCACTATTACACACAACCATCTATATACCACTATTATACAACACCATCTATATACCACTATTACATACCACCATCTATACACCATTATTACATACCACCATCTATATACCACTATTTCATACCACCATCTATACACCACTATTACACAACACCATCTATATGCCACTATTTCATACCACCATCTATACACCACTATTACACAACACCATCTATATACCACTATTACACACCGCCATCTATATACCACTATTACATACCACCATCTATATATCACTATTACACACCACCATCTATATACCTATATATATACCACCATTTATATACCACTATTACACACAACCATCTATATACCACTATTATACAACACCATCTATATACCACTATTACATACCACCATCTATACACCACTATTACACAACACCATCTATATGCCACTATTTCATACCACCATCTATACACCACTATTACACAACACCATCTATATACCACTATTACACACCACCATCTATATACCACTATTACACACCACCATCTATATACCACTATTACACACCACTCTCTTTATACCACTATTACACACAACCAACTATATATCACTATTACACACCACTATCTATATACCACTATTACATACCACCATCTATATATCACTATTACACACCACCATCTATATACCACTATTACACACCACCATCTATATACCACTATTACACACCACTATCTATATACCACTATTACATACCACCATCTATATACCACTATTACACAACACCATCTATATACCACTATACATACCACCATATATACCACTATTAAATACCAACATCTATATACCACTATTACATACCACCATCTATATACCACTATTACACACCACCAACTGCCATCTATATACCACTATTACACACCACTAATTATATACCACTATTACACCACCATCTATATACCACTATTACACACCACCATCTATATACCACTATTACACACAACCATCTATATACCACTATTACACAACACCATCTATATACCACTATTAAATACCACCATCTATACACCATTATTACATACCACCATCTATATACCACTATTACACACAACCATCTATATACCCCTATTACACAACACCATCTATATACCACTATTACATACCACCATCTATACACCACTATAACATACCACCATCTATATACCACTATTACATACCACCATCTATACACCACTATTACATACCACCATCTATATACCACTATTACACAACACCATCTATATACCACTATTACACAACACCATATATATACCACTATTACATACCACCATCTATACACCACTATAACATACCACCATCTATATACCACTATTACATACCACCATCTATACACAACTATCTATATACCACTATTACATACCACCATCTATACACCACTATCTATATACCACTATTACATACCACCATTTATTCACCACTATAACATACCACCATCTATATACCACTATTACACAACACCATCTATATACCATTCTTACATACCACCATCTATATACCACTATTACATACCACCATCTATATATCACTATTACACACCACCATCTATATACCACTATTACACACCACCATCTATATACCACTATTACACACCACTATTACATAACACCATCTATATACCCCTATTACACAACACTATCTATACACCACTATTACACACCACCATCTATATACCACTATCTATATACCACCATCTATATACCACTATTACACCACTATCTATATACCACTATTGCATACCACCATCTATACACCATTATTACATACCACCATCTATATGCCTCTATTACACACAACCATCTATATACCACTATTACACAACACCACCTATATACCACTATTACATACCACCATCTATACACCACTATAACATACCAGCATCTATATACCACTATTACATACCACCATCTATACACCACTATTACACAACACCATCTATATACCACTATTACATACCACCATCTATACACCACTATAACATAGCACCATCTATACACCACTATTACACAACACCATCTATATACCACTATTACACACCGCCATTTATATACCACCATTACATACCACCATCTATATACCACTATCTATATACCACTATTACACACCACCATGTATATTCCACTATTACACACCACCATCTATATACCACTATTACACACCACTATCTATATACCACCATCTATATACCACTATTACACACTACCAACTATATACCACTATTACACACCAACATATATATACCACCATCTATATACCACTATTACACACCACTTTTTATACACCACTATTACATACCACCATCTATACACCATTATTACATACCACCATTTATATACCACTATTACACACAACCATCTATATACCACTATTATACAACACCATCTATATACCACTATTACATACCACCATCTATACACCATTATTACATGCCACCATCTATATACCACTATTTCATACCACCATCTATACACCACTATTACACAACACCATCTATATGCCACTATTTCATACCACCATCTATACACCACTATTACACAACACCATCTATATACCACTATTACACACCGCCATCTATATACCACTATTACATACCACCATCTATATATCACTATTACACACCACCATCTATATACCTATATATATACCAGGAAATGGATTGAGTGGGCATCCTCACTCCACCCACCATGCGGGTCAGTCAGTTCTCACAAAACACTTGATCCAATTATTTGAATATATCCTTTGCTTTAACTTCTAAAGCAAACCCACTCTTAGGCGCCCTGCTTTGAAGATCCACAGACACACTCAACCCGTTCCAAAATTATATCTTCTTGAGGCGCAGAGCATGCTCCTTCTGTTCCATAGATAACACACACGCACACAAACAAATTTTAAAAAATGAGCCCACTTCTCTTCAATCTCATCAACACAGACTTATTCAACGTATCCACAATTTTTAACAGAGATTGAAATCAGATATCTCAGGAACAAACATAGACAAAAATATTTAATGAATAGAAAAAGTGATCCAAAAATGCACCACCGACTACCACCTATATACCACTATTACACACCACCATCTATATACCACTATTACACCACTATCTATACACCACTATTACACACCACCATCTATATACCACTATTACACCACTATCTATATACCACTGTTACATACCACTATCTATATACCACTGTTACATACCACCATCTATATACCACTATTACACACTACCATCTATATACCACTATTACACACCACTATCTATATACCACTGTTACATACCACCATCTATATACCACTATTACACACTACCATCTATATACCACTATTACACACCACTATCTATACACCACTGTTACACACTACTATCTATATACCACTATTACACACCACTATCTATAAACCACTATTACACACCACCATCTAAATACCACTATATATATACCACTATTACACACCACCAACTATATACCACTATCTATACACCACTATTACACACCACTATCTATATACCACCATCTATATACCACTATTACACACCACCATCTTTATACCACTATCTTTATACCACTATTACACACCACTATCTATATACCACTATTACACACCACCATGTATATACCACTATTACACACCACCATCTATATACCACTATTACACACCACTATCTATATACCACCATCTATATACCACTATTACACACTACCAACTATATACCACTATTACACACCAACATATATATACCACCATCTATATACCACTATTATACACCACTTTTTATACACCACTATAACATACCACCATCTATACACCACTATTACATACCACCATCTATACACCATTATTACATACCACCATTTATATACCACTGTTACACACAACCATCTATATACCACTATTATACAACACCATCTATATACCACTATTACATACCACCATCTATACACCACTATTACACAACACCATCTATATGCCACTATTTCATACCACCATCTATACACCACTATTACACAACACCATCTATATACCACTATTACACACCGCCACCTATATACCACTATTACATAACACCATCTATACACCATTATTACATACCACCATCTATATACCACTATTTCATACCACCATCTATACACCACTATTACACAACACCATCTATATGCCACTATTTCATACCACCATCTATACACCACTATTACACAACACCATCTATATACCACTATTACACACCGCCACCTATATACCACTATTACATAACACCATCTATACACCACTATTACACACCACCATCTATATACCACTATTACACACCACTCTCTTTATACCACTATTACACACAACCAACTATATATCACTATTACACACCACTATCTATATACCACTATTACATACCACCATCTATATATCACTATTACACACCACCATCTATATACCACTATTACACACCACCATCTATATACCACTATTACACACCACTATCTATATACCACTATTACATACCACCATCTATATACCACTATTACACAACACCATCTATATACCACTATTACATACCACCATCTATATACCACTATTAAATACCAACATCTATATACCACTATTACATACCACCATCTATATACCACTATTACACACCACCAACTGCCATCTATATACCACTATTACACACCACTAATTATATACCACTATTACACCACCATCTATATACCACTATTACACACCACCATCTATATACCACTATTACACCACTATCTATGTACCACTATTACACACCACCATCCACCATCTATACACCACTATTACATAACACCATCTATACACCATTATTACATACCACCATCTATATACCACTATTACACACAACCATCTATATACCACTATTACACAACACCATCTATATACCACTATTAAATACCACCATCTATACACCATTATTACATACCACCATCTATATACCACTATTACACACAACCATCTATATACCCCTATTACACAACACCATCTATATACCACTATTACATACCACCATCTATACACCACTATAACATACCACCATCTATATACCACTATTACATACCACCATCTATACACCACTATCTATATACCACTATTACATACCACCATCTATATACCACTATTACACAACACCATCTATATACCACTATTACACAACACCATCTATATACCACTATTACATACCACCATCTATACACCACTATAACATACCACCATCTATATACCACTATTACATACCACCATCTATACACAACTATCTATATACCACTATTACATACCACCATCTATACACCACTATCTATATACCACTATTACATACACCATTTATTCACCACCATACCACCATCTATATACCACTATTACACAACACCATCTATATACCATTCTTACATACCACCATCTATATACCACTATTACATACCACCATCTATATATCACTATTACACACCACCATCTATATACCACTATTACACACCACCATCTATATACCACTATTACACACCACTATTACATAACACCATCTATATACCCCTATTACACAACACTATCTATACACCACTATTACACACCACCATCTATATACCACTATCTATATACCACCATCTATATACCACTATTACACCACTATCTTTATACCACTATTACATACCACCATCTATACACCATTATTACATACCACCATCTATATGCCTCTATTACACACCATCTATATACCACTATTACACAACACCATCCTATATACCACTATTACATACCACCATCTATACACCACTATAACATACCAGCATCTATATACCACTATTACATACCACCATCTATACACCACTATTACACAACACCATCTATATACCACTATTACATACCACCATCTATATACCACTATAACATAGCACCATCTATACACCACTATTACACAACACCATCTATATACCACTATTACACACATTTATATACCACTATTACATACCATCATCTATATACCACTATCTATATACCACCATCTATATACAACTATATATACTATATACCACTATTACAACACCATGTATATACCACCACCATCTATATACCACTATTACACACCACTATCTATATACCACCATCTATATACCACTATTACACACACTATATACATCTATATACCACTATTACACACCACCATCTATATACCACCATATTACATACCACCATTTATATACCACTATTACACAACCATCTATATACACACCACCATCTATATACCACTATTACACACCACCATCTATATACCACTATTACACACCACCATCTATATACCTATTACACTATTACACACACCATCTATATACCACTATTACACACCACCATCTATATACCACTATTACATACCACCATCTATATACCACTATTACATACCACCATCTATATACCACTATTACACTATTACACCACCATCTATATACCACTATTACCACTATTACATTACACCACCATCTATATACCACTATTACATACCACCATCTATATACCACTATTACACACCACCATCTATATACCACTATTACACATTACCACCATCTATATACCACTATTACATACCACCATCTATATACCACTATTACACACCACCAACTCTATATACCACTATTACACACCACTATATACACACCACCATCTATATATACCACCATCTATTACACTATTACAACACTATCTATATACCACACTATTACACACCACCATCTATATACCACTATCTATACACACCATCTATATACCACTATTACACACCACTATCTATATACCACTATTACATAACACCATCTATACACCACTATATATACCACTATTACACACACCATCTATATACCACTATTACACACCACCATCTATATACCACTATTACACCACCATCTATATACCACTATTACACACCACCATCTATATACCACTATTACACACCATCCACTATCTATATATTACCACTATTACATACTATATACCACCATATTACACACCATCTATATACCACTATTACATACCACCATCTATACCACACTACCACCATCTATATACCTATATACTATTACACACCATCTATATACCATCTATATACCACTATTACACACCACCATCCATCTATATACCACTATTACATACCACACCACCATCTATATATACCACTATTACACACCACCATCTATATACCACTATTACACAATCTACCATCTATATACATACACCATCTATTACCACTATTACCACCATCTATATACACCACTATCTACATATTACCACCATCTATATACCACTATTACACCACTATTACCACCATCTATACACCACTATTACACATCTATATACCACTATTACACAACACCATCTATATACCACACCATCTTACATACCACCATCTATACACCACTATAACATACCACCATCTATATACCACTATTACATACCACCATCTATATATATACCACTATTACACATTACACCCATCTATATACCACTATTACACAACACCATCTATATACCATTCTTACACCATATTACCACTACCACCATATACATAACACCATCTACTATTATTACACAACACTATCACCACTATTACACACCACCATCTATATACCACTATTATATACTCTATATACATTACACCACTATCTATATACCACTATTACACATACACCACCATCTATATACCACTATCTATATACCACACCACCATCTATATACCACTATTACATACCACATCTATACACCACTATCTATATACCACTATTACACACCACTATATACACTATTACACACCGCCATTTATATACCACTATTACACACCACCATCTATATACCACTATCTACATACCACCATCTATATACCACTATTACACACCACCATCTATATACCACTATTACACACCACCACTATATCTATATACCACTCTATATACACTATTACCACCATCTATATACCACCACTATTACATACCTACCATCTATATACCACTACACACTATACCACTATTACCACATCTACCACCATCTATATACCACTATTACATACCACCATCTATATACCACTATTACATACACCATCTATATACCACTATTACACACCACCATCTATATACCATATCTATATACCACCATCTATATACCACACACACACCATCTATATTATACATACCACCATCTATATACACCACCATCTATATACCACTATTACACACCACCACTATCTATATACCACTATTACATATACCACCATCTATATACCACTATTACACACCACCATCTATATACCACTATTACATACCACCATCTATATACCACTATTACATACAATCACCATCTATATACACCACTATTATCTATATACCACTATCTATATACCACCACCACTATCTATATACCACTATTACATAACACCATCTATACACCACTATCTATATACCACTATTACACACCACCATCTATATACCACTATTACACACCACCATCTATATACCACTATTACACACCACTATCTATATACCACTATTACACTACACACCATATCTATATACCACCATATATACACATTACACACCATCTATATACCACTATTACATACCACCATCCATCTATCTATATACCACTATTACATACCACCATCTATCTATATACCACTATTACACCACTATCTATATACCACTATTACACACCACCATCTATATACCACTATTACATACCACCATCTATATACCACTATTACACACCACCAACTGCCATCTATATACCACTATTACACACCACTATATATATACCACTATTACACCACCATCTATATACCACTATTACACACCACCATCTATATACCACTATTACACCACTATCTATATACCACTATTACACACCACCATCCACCATCTATACACCATTATTACATACCACCATCTATACACCATTATTACATACCACCATCTATATACCACTATTACACACAACCATCTATATACCACTATTACACAACACCATCTATATACCACTATTAAATACCACCATCTATACACCATTATTACATACCACCATCTATATACCACTATTACACACAACCATCTATATACCCCTATTACACAACACCATCTATATACCACTATTACATACCACCATCTATACACCACTATTACATACCACCATCTATACACCACTATTACATACCACCATCTATACACCACTATCTATATACCACTATTACATACCACCATCTATATACCACTATTACACAACACCATCTATATACCACTATTACAACACCATCTATATACCACTATTACATACCACCATCTATACACCACTATAACATACCACCATCTATATACCACTATTACATACCACCATCTATACACAACTATCTATATACCACTATTACATACCACCATTTATTCACCACTATAACATACCACCATCTATATACCACTATTACACAACACCATCTATATACCATTCTTACATACCACCATCTATATACCACTATTACACACCACTATTACATAACACCATCTATATACCCCTATTACACAACACTATCTATACACCACTATTACACACCACCATCTATATACCACTATCTATATACCACCATCTATATACCACTATTACACCACTATCTATATACCACAATTACACATACACCATTATTACATACCACCATCTATATGCCTCTATTACACACAACCATCTATATACCACTATTACACAACACCATCTATATACCACTATTACATACCAACATCTATACACCACTATAACATACCACCATCTATACACCACTATTACAAAACACCATCTATATACCACTATTACACACCGCCATTTATATACCACTATTACATACCACCATCTATATACCACTATCTATATACCACCATACCACCATCTATATACCACTATTACATACCACCATCTATATACCACTATTACATACCACCATCTATACACCACTATAACATACCACCATCTATATACCACTATTACACACCACATCTATACACCACTATTACACAACACTCTATATTATTACACACCGCCATTTATATACCACTATTACATACCACCATCTATACACCACTATCTATATACCACTATTACATACCACCATCTATATACCACTATTACACAACACCATCTATATACCACTATTACATACCACCATTTATTCACCACTATAACATACCACCATCTATATACCACTGTTACATACCACCATCTTTACACCACTATTACACAACGCCATCTATATACCACTATTACATACCACCATCTATATACCATTTTTACATACCACAATCTATATACCACTATTACACACCACCATCTATATACCAATATTACATACCACCATCTATATACCACTATTACATACCAACATCTATATACCCCTATTACACAACACTATCTATACACCACTATTACACACCACCATCTATATACCACCATCTATATACCACTATTACACACCACTATCTATATACCACTATTACACACCACTATCTATATACCACTATTACACACCACTATCTATATACCACTATTACACACCACCATCTATATACCACTATTACATACCACCATCTATACACCACTATTACACAACACAATCTATATACCACTATTACACACCGCCATTTATATACCACTATTACATACCACCATCTATATACCACTATTACACAACACCATCTATATACCACTATTACATAACACCATTTATTCACCACTATAACATACCACCATCTATATACCACTATTACATACCACCATCTATACACCACTATTACACAACACCATCTATATACCACTATTACATACCACCATCTATATACCACTATTACATACCACCATCTATATATATCACTATTACACACCACCATCTATATAACACTATTACACACCACCATCTATATACCACTATTACACACCACCATCTATATACCACTATTACACACCACTATCTATATACCACTATTACATACCACCATCTATATACCACTATTACATACCACCATCTATATATCACTATTACACACCACCATCTATATACCACTATTACACACCACCATCTATATACCACTATTACACACCACTATCTATATACCACTATTACATAACACCATCTATATACCCCTATTACACAACACTATCTATACACCACTATTACACACCACCATCTATATACCACTATCTATATACCACCATCTATATACCACTATTACACCACTATCTATATACCACTATTACACATACACCATTATTACATACCACCATCTATATGCCTCTATTACACACAACCATCTATATACCACTATTACACAACACCATCTATATACCACTATTACACACCGCCATTTATATACCACTATTACATACCACCATCTATATACCACTATCTATATACCACCATCTATATACCACTATCTATATACCACTATCTATATACCACTATTACATACCACCATCTATATACCACTATTACACAACACCATCTATATACCACTATTACATACCACCATCTATACACCACTATAACATACCACCATCTATATACCACTATTACATACCACCATCTATACACCACTATTACACAACACAATCTATATACCACTATTACACACCGCCATTTATATACCACTATTACATACCACCATCTATACACCACTATCTATATACCACTATTACATACCACCATCTATATACCACTATTACACAACACCATCTATATACCACTATTACATACCACCATTTATTCACCACTATAACATACCACCATCTATATACCACTATTACATACCACCATCTTTACACCACTATTACACAACGCCATCTATATACCACTATTACATACCACCATCTATATACCACTATTACATACCACAATCTATATACCACTATTACACACCACCATCTATATACCAGTATTACATACCACCATCTATATACCACTATTACATACCACCATCTATATACCCCTATTACACAACACTATCTATACACCACTATTACACACCACCATCTATACACCACTATTACACACCATCTATATACCACCATCTATATACCACTATTACACACCACTATCTATATACCACTATTACACACCACCTATATACCACTATTACATCTATATACCACTATTACATACCACCATCTATATACCACTATTACATACCACCATCTATATACCACTATTACATACCACCATCTATACACCACTATTACACAACACAATCTATATACCACTATTACACACCGCCATTTATTTACCACTATTACATACCACCATCTATATACCCCTATTACACAACACTATCTATACACCACTATTACACACCACCATCTATATACCACCATCTATATACCACTATTACACACCACTATCTATATACCACTATTACACCCACTATCTATATACCACTATTACACACCACCATCTATATACCACTATTACATACCACCATCTATATACCACTATTACATACCACCATCTATACACCACTATTACACAACACAATCTATATACCACTATTACACACCGCCATTTATTTACCACTATTACACACAACCATCTATATACCACTATGACACAACACCATCTATATACCACTATTACATACCACCATCTATACAACACTATAACATACCACCATCTATATACCACTATTACATACCACCATCTATACACCACTATTACACAACACCATCTATATACCACTATTACACACCACCATTTATATACCACTATTACATACCACCATCTATACACCACTATCTATATACCACTATTACATACCACCATCTATATACCACTATTACATACCACCATCTATATACCCCTATTACACAACACTATCTATACACCACTATTACACACCACCATCTATATACCACCATCTATATACCACTATTACATACCACAATCTATATACCACTATTACACACCACCATCTATATACCAGTATTACATACCACCATCTATATACCACTATTACATACCACCATCTATATACCCCTATTACACAACACTATCTATACACCACTATTACACACCACCATCTATATACCACCATCTATATACCACTATTACACACCACTATCTATATACCACTATTACACACCACTATCTATATACCACTATTACACACCACCATCTATATACCACTATTACATACCACCATCTATATACCACTATTACATACCACCATCTATACACCACTATTACACAACACAATCTATATACCACTATTACACACCGCCATTTATTTACCACTATTACACACAACCATCTATATACCACTATGACACAACACCATCTATATACCACTATTACATACCACCATCTATACAACACTATAACATACCACCATCTATATACCACTATTACATACCACCATCTATACACCACTATTAAACAACACCATCTATATACCACTATTACACACCACCATTTATATACCACTATTACATACCACCATCTATACACCACTATCTATATACCACTATTACATACCACCATCTATATACCACTATTACACACCACCATCTATATACCACTATTACACACCACTCTCTTTATACCACTATTACACACTACCAACTATATATCACTATTACACACCACTATCTATATACCACTATTACATACCACCATCTATATATCACTATTACACACCACCATCTATATACCACTATTACACACCACTATCTATATACCACTATTACATACCACCATCTATATACCACTATTACACACCACCATCTATATACCACTATTACACACCACCATCTATATACCACTATTATATACCACCATCTATATACCACTATTACACACCACTATCTATATACCACTATTACACACCACCATCTATATACCACTATCTATATACCACCATCTATATACCACTATTACACACCACCATCTATATACCACTATTACATACCACCATCTATATACCACTATTACATACCACCATCTATATACCACTATTACACACCACCAACTGCCATCTATATACCACTATTACACACCACTATCTATATACCACTATTACACCACCATCTATATACCACTATTACACACCACCATCTATATACCACTATTACACCACTATCTATATACCACTATTACACACCACCATCTATATACCACTATTACATATATTACACAACACTATCTATACACCACTATTACACACCACCATCTATATACCACTATCTATATACCACCATCTATATACCACTATTACACACCACTATCTATATACCACTATTACACACCACCATCTATATACCACTATTACACACCACCATCTATATACCACTATTACACACCACCACCTATATACCACTATTACATACCACCATCTATATACCACTATTACATACCACCATCTATATACCCCTATTACACAACACTATCTATACACCACTATTACACACCACCATCTATATACCACTATCTATATACCACCATCTATATACCACTATTACACACCACCACCTATATACCACTATTACATACCACCATCTATATACCACTATTACATACCACCATCTATATACCACTATTACACACCACCAACTGCCATCTATATACCACTATTACACACCACTATCTATATACCATCTATTACACCACCATCTATATACCACTATTACACACCACCATCTATATACACCACTATTACACCACTATCTATATACCACTATTACACACCACCATCTATATACCACTATTACATACCACTATCTATATACCCTATTACACAACACCATCTATACACCACTATTACACACCACCATCTATATACCACCATCTATATACCACTATTACCATCTATATACCACTATTACACACCACTATCTATATACCACTATTACACACCACCATCTATATACCACTATTACACAACACCATATATATACCACTATTACATACCACCATCTATACACCACTATCTATATACCACTATTACATACCACCATCTATATACCACTATTACACAACACCATCTATATACCACTATTACATACCACCATTTATTCACCACTATAACATACCACCATCTATATACCACTATTACATACCACCATCTTTACACCACTATTACACAACGCCATCTATATACCACTATTACATACCACCATCTATATACCACTATTACATACCACATCTATATACCACTATTACACACCACCATCTATATACCAGTATTACATACCACCATCTATATACCACTATTACATACCACCATCTATATACCCCTATTACACAACACTATCTATACACCACTATTACACACCACCATCTATACACCACTATTACACACCACCATCTATATACCACCATCTATATACCACTATTACACACCACTATCTATATACCACTATTACACACCACTATCTATATACCACTATTACACACCACCATCTATATACCACTATTACATACCACCATCTTTACACCACTATTACACAACGCCATCTATATACCACTATTACATACCACCATCTATATACCACTATTACATACCACAATCTATATACCACAATTACACACCACCATCTATATACCAGTATTACATACCACCATCTATATACCACTATTACATACCACCATCTATATACCCCTATTACACAACACTATCTATACACCACTATTACACACCACCATCTATACACCACTATTACACACCACCATCTATATACCACCATCTATATACCACTATTACACACCACTATCTATATACCACTATTACACACCACTATCTATATACCACTATTACACACCACCATCTATATACCACTATTACATACCACCATCTATATACCACTATTACATACCACCATCTATATACCACTATTACATACCACCATCTATACACCACTATTACACAACACAATCTATATACCACTATTACACACCGCCATTTATTTACCACTATTACATACCACCATCTATATACCCCTATTACACAACACTATCTATACACCACTATTACACACCACCATCTATATACCACCATCTATATACCACTATTACACACCACTATCTATATACCACTATTACACACCACTATCTATATACCACTATTACACACCACCATCTATATACCACTATTACATACCACCATCTATATACCACTATTACATACCACCATCTATACACCACTATTACACAACACAATCTATATACCACTATTACACACCGCCATTTATTTACCACTATTACACACAACCATCTATATACCACTATGACACAACACCATCTATATACCACTATTACATACCACCATCTATACAACACTATAACATACCACCATCTATATACCACTATTACATACCACCATCTATACACCACTATTACACAACACCATCTATATACCACTATTACACACCACCATTTATATACCACTATTACATACCACCATCTATACACCACTATCTATATACCACTATTACATACCACCATCTATATACCACTATTACATACCACCATCTATATACCCCTATTACACAACACTATCTATACACCACTATTACACACCACCATCTATATACCACCATCTATATACCACTATTACATACCACAATCTATATACCACTATTACACACCATCTATATACCAGTATTACATACCACCATCTATATACCACTATTACATACCACCATCTATATACCCCTATTACACAACACTATCTATACACCACTATTACACACCACCATCTATATACCACCATCTATATACCACTATTACACACCACTATCTATATACCACTATTACACACCACTATCTATATACCACTATTACACACCACCATCTATATACCACTATTACATACCACCATCTATATACCACTATTACATACCACCATCTATACACCACTATTACACAACACAATCTATATACCACTATTACACACCGCCATTTATTTACCACTATTACACACAACCATCTATATACCACTATGACACAACACCATCTATATACCACTATTACATACCACCATCTATACAACACTATAACATACCACCATCTATATACCACTATTACATACCACCATCTATACACCACTATTAAACAACACCATCTATATACCACTATTACACACCGCCATTTATATACCACTATTACATACCACCATCTATACACCACTATCTATATACCACTATTACATACCACCATCTATATACCACTATTACACACCACCATCTATATACCACTATTACACACCACTCTCTTTATACCACTATTACACACTACCAACTATATATCACTATTACACACCACTATCTATATACCACTACTACATACCACCATCTATATATCACTATTACACACCACCATCTATATACCACTATTACACACCACTATCTATATACCACTATTACATACCACCATCTATATACCACTATTACACACCACCATCTATATACCACTATTACATACCACCATCTATATACCACTATTACATACCACCATCTATATACCCCTATTACACAACACTATCTATACACCACTATTACACACCACCATCTATATACCACTATCTATATACCACCATCTATATACCACTATTACACACCACCACCTATATACCACTATTACATACCACCATCTATATACCACTATTACATACCACCATCTATATACCACTATTACACACCACCAACTGCCATCTATATACCACTATTACACACCACTATCTATATACCACTATTACACCACCATCTATATACCACTATTACACACCACCATCTATATACCACTATTACACCACTATCTATATACCACTATTACACACCACCATCTATATACCACTATTACATACCACTATTACACAACACTATCTATACACCACTATTACACACCACCATCTATATACCACTATCTATATACCACCATCTATATACCACTATTACACACCACTATCTATATACCACTATTACACACCACCATCTATATACCACTATTACACACCACCATCTATATACCACTATTACACACCACCACCTATATACCACTATTACATACCACCATCTATATACCACTATTACATACCACCATCTATATACCCCTATTACACAACACTATCTATATACCCCTATTACACAACACTATCTATACACCACTATTACACACCACCATCTATATACCACCATCTATATACCACTATTACACACCACTATCTATATACCACTATTACACACCACTATCTATATACCACTATTACACACCACCATCTATATACCACTATTACATACCACCATCTATATACCACTATTACATACCACCATCTATACACCACTATTACACAACACAATCTATATACCACTATTACACACCGCCATTTATTTACCACTATTACATACCACCATCTATATACCCCTATTACACAACACTATCTATACACCACTATTACACACCACCATCTATATACCACCATCTATATACCACTATTACATACCACAATCTATATACCACTATTACACACCACCATCTATATACCAGTATTACATACCACCATCTATATACCACTATTACATTCCACCATCTATATACCCCTATTACACAACACTATCTATACACCACTATTACACACCACCATCTATATACCACCATCTATATACCACTATTACACACCACTATCTATATACCACTATTACACACCACTATCTATATACCACTATTACATACCACCATCTATACACCACTATTACACAACACAATCTATATACCACTATTACACACCGCCATTTATTTACCACTATTACACACAACCATCTATATACCACTATGACACAACACCATCTATATACCACTATTACATACCACCATCTATACAACACTATAACATACCACCATCTATATACCACTATTACATACCACCATCTATACACCACTATTACACAACACCATCTATATAACACTATTACATACCACCATCTATACACCACTATAACATACCACCATCTATATACCACTATTACATACCACCATCTATACACCACTATTACACAACACCATCTATATACCACTATTACACACCACCATTTATATACCACTATTACATACCACCATCTATACACCACTATCTATATACCACTATTACATACCACCATCTATATACCACTATTACACACCACCATTTGTATACCACTATTACACACCACTCTCTTTATACCACTATTACACACTACCAACTATATATCACTATTACACACCACTATCTATATACCACTACTACATAACACCATCTATATATCACTATTACACACCACCATCTATATACCACTATTACACACCACTATCTATATACCACTATTACATACCACCATCTATATACCACTATTACACACCACCATCTATATACCACTATTACATACCACCATCTATATACCACTATTACATACCACCATCTATATACCCCTATTACACAACACTATCTATACACCACTATTACACACCACCATCTATATACCACTATCTATATACCACCATCTATATACCACTATTACACACCACCACCTATATACCACTATTACATACCACCATCTATATACCACTATTACATACCACCATCTATATACCACTATTACACACCACCAACTGCCATCTATATACCACTATTACACACCACTATCTATATACCACTATTACACCACCATCTATATACCACTATTACACACCACCATCTATATACCACTATTACACCACTATCTATATACCACTATTACACACCACCATCTATATACCACTATTACATACCACTATTACACAACACTATCTATACACCACTATTACACACCACCATCTATATACCACTATCTATATACCACCATCTATATACCACTATTACACACCACTATCTATATACCACTATTACACACCACCATCTATATACCACTATTACACACCACCATCTATATACCACTATTACACACCACCATCTATATACCACTATTACACACCACCACCTATATACCACTATTACATACCACCATCTATATACCACTATTACATACCACCATCTATATACCCCTATTACACAACACTATCTATACACCACTATTACACACCACCATCTATATACCACTATCTATATACCACCATCTATATACCACTATTACACACCACCACCTATATACCACTATTACATACCACCATCTATATACCACTATTACATACCACCATCTATATACCACTATTACACACCACCAACTGCCATCTATATACCACTATTACACACCACTATCTATATACCACTATTACACCACCATCTATATACCACTATTACACACCACCATCTATATACACCACTATTACACCACTATCTATATACCACTATTACACACCACCATCTATATACCACTATTACATACCACTATCTATATACCCCTATTACACAACACTATCTATACACCACTATTACACACCACCATCTATATACCACTATCTATATACCACCATTACACACCACTATCTATATACCACTATTACACACCACTATCTATATACCACTATTACACACCACTATCTATATACCACTATTACACACCACCATCACCATCTATATACCACTATTACACACCACCACCTATATACCACTATTACATACCACCATCTATATACCACTATTACATACCACCATCTATATACCACTATTACACACCACCAACTGCCATCTATATACCACTATTACACACCACTATCTATATACCACTATTACACCACCATCTATATACCACTATTACACACCACCATCTATATACCACTATTACACCACTATCTATATACCACTATTACACACCACCATCCACCATCTATATACCACTATTACACCACCATCTATATACCACTATTACACACCCTCTATATACCACTATTACACACCACTATCTATATACCACTATTACACCACCATCTATATACCACTATTACACACCATCTATATACCACTATTACACACCACCATCCACCATCTATATACCACTACTACACACCACCACCTGCCACTACATAAGACCCACGTTTCCACTCTGACCCTGGCAATCTCAACCTGTCTCTGTCGTACTGGACACGTCATCTGATCCTTAGCAACATGAGCACCCCACAATTGACACACACATTTTTTTCCCCACACATTCTACGTGTTCCTTTGTCCCATGACCTCCTGCACAGTTCTACGTATTCCTTTGTCCCATGACCTCCTGCACAGTTCTACGTGTTCCTTTGTCCCATGACCTCCTGCACAGTTCTACGTGTTCCTTTGTCCCATGACCTCCTGCACAGTTCTTTGTATTCCTTTGTCCCATGACCTCCTGCACAGTTCTACGTGTTCCTTTGTCCCATGACCTCCTGCACAGTTCTAAGTGTTCCTTTGTCCCATGACCTCCTGCACAGTTCTACGTGTTCCTTTGTCCCATGACCTCCTGCACAGTTCTACGTGTTCCTTTGTCCCATGACCTCCTGCACAGTTCTACGTGTTCCTTTGTCCCATGACCTCCTGCACAGTTCTACGTGTTCCTTTGTCCCATGACCTCCTGCACAGTTCTACGTGTTCCTTTGTCCCATGACCTCCTGCACAGTTCTTTGTATTCCTTTGTCCCATGACCTCCTGCACAGTTCTTTGTATTCCTTTGTCCCATGACCTCCTGCACAGTTCTACGTGTTCGTTTGTCCCATGACCTCCTGCACAGTTCTACGTATTCCTTTGTCCCATGACCTCCTGCACAGTTCTATGTATTCCTTTGTCCCATGACCTCCTGCACAGTTCTACGTGTTCCTTTGTCCCATGATCTCCTGCAAAGTTCTACGTGTTCCTTTGTCCCATGACCTCCTGCACAGTTCTACGTATTCCTTTTGTCCCATGACCTCCTGCACAGTTCTACATGTTCCTTTGTCCCATGACCTCCTGCACAGTTCTACGTGTTCCTTTGTCCCAAGACCTCCTGCACAGTTCTACCTATTCCTTTTGTCCCATGACCTCCTGCACAGTTCTACATGTTCCTTTGTCCCATGACCTCCTGCACAGTTCTACGTGTTCCTTTGTCCCAAGACCTCCTGCACAGTTCTACGTATTCCTTTTGTCCCATGACCTCCTGCACAGTTCTACGTGTACCTTTGTCCCATGACCTCCTGCACAGTTCTACGTGTTCCTTTGTCCCATGATCTCCTGCAAAGTTCTACGTGTTCCTTTGTCCCATGACCTCCTGCACAGTTCTACGTATTCCTTTTGTCCCATGACCTCCTGCACAGTTCTACATGTTCCTTTGTCCCATGACCTCCTGCACAGTTCTACGTGTTCCTTTGTCCCATGACCTCCTGCACAGTTCTACGTGTTCCTTTGTCCCATGACCTCCTGCACAGTTCTACGTGTTCCTTTGTCCCATGACCTCCTGCACAGTTCTACGTGTTCCTTTGTCCCATGATCTCCTGCACAGTTCTACGTGTTCCTTTGTCCCATGATCTCCTGCACAGTTCTACGTATTCCTTTGTCCCATGACCTCCTGCACAGTTCTACGTGTTCCTTTGTCCCATGATCTCCTGCACAGTTCTACGTGTTCCTTTGTCCCATGACCTCCTGCACAGTTCTACGTATTCCTTTGTCCCATGACCTCACATGTTGGAATATTCCTCCTACACACTTCTGCAACCTGACCATAAGTTTGGCTTCTGAAATACCGTAGTGGGCTTCGAGGCAAGCAACACTGAAGCATGCACAAGAGCACCAGCTGTTCTGGATGACTGTGTGATAACGCTCTTGGTAGCCGATTTGAACAAAACCTTGAAACAGGTCAACATTCACAAAGCCGCTGGGCCAGACAGATTACCAGGATGTGTACTCAAAGCAAGTGTCTTCACTGACATTTTCAATCCCTGACCGAGTCTGTAATATCTACATGTTCCAAGCAGACCACCATAGTCCCTGTGCCCAAGAAAGCGAAGTTAACCTGCCTAAATGATTTCTGCTCCGTGGCACTCACATCGGTAGCCATGAAGTGCTTTGAAAGGCTGGTCATGGCTCACAACAACAGCATTCTCTAGGACACCCTAGACCCACTCCAATTTGCATACCACCCCAACATTGACCACAGCTCAGCGTCTAACACGTGGACTACAGGAAAAGGCAGACCGCCACTATTGTCTCATCAGCAAACTTTTTTTTTCTCCCCAATTGTTAGTAATTACTATCTTGTCTCATCGCTACAACTCACGTACGGGCTCGGGAGAGACGAAGGTCGAAAGTCACGCGTCCTCCGATACACAACCCAACCAAACCACATTGCTTTTTAACACAGCGCGCATCCAAGCCAGAAGCCAGCCACACCAATGCGTCTGAGGAAACATTGTGCACCTGGCGACCTTGGTTAGCGTGCACTGCGCCCGGCCCGCCACAGGTGCGCGATGAGACAAGGATATCCTTACCGGCCAAGCCCTCTCTAACCCGGACAACACTAGGCCAATTGTGTGTCGCCCCACGGACCTCCCGGTCACAGCCGACAGAGCCTGTGCGCGAACCCAGAGTCTCTGGTGGCACAGCTAGCGCTGAGATGCAGTGGCCTAGACCACTGCGCCTCCCGGGAGGCCATCGTCAGCAAACTTAACGATGGCATTGGAGTCGTGCTTGGCCTACGCAGTCGTGGGTGAACAGAATGTAAAGGAAGGTACTGAGCACGCACCCCTGACAGGCCCCCGTGTTGAGGATCATTGAAAGATTAGTAGAATCTGTGTGGGTAGCTGGACAGGTAGGATGACTGACAGTGAAGGTGAACAGGTGGTCACGTGTCAGGTGACAGGAATGGATGAGACTGAGGCAGGATTTCCTTTAACCATAAAGTGGTATATTTGCTGAGTCGTCTGGGCTGCATCACAAAGGAAACAAATAACATGTATCCAATCAAATTCATAATCAAAGATCAAATCATATCATTCATTATTAACATAATTTAGGGAATTCAACAGTCCAGTTCATTAAGTCAATAGTAATCATCCGCGAGTCATTTAGGCTCGTAACTATTTATCATAAATCATGAAAGAATACAAACTACAAACAGTGAATACAATACAATCTACAATGAAGCGTGCGCTCCAAGCCGCGCTCCACGGTGATAACTATAAACAGTAACTGAATGGCCCACTCTCCCGATCACCACAGATCATTCAGATGAAAGGTAAGAGTCGGTGGACTTACGTGGATTCATGGACTCAGAACTTCTGGATCAGATGGAGTTCAGGAAGAGAAAGCAGCGAGATCAGGCGATGGCAATTTCCTCCTTTTATGGAGTTGAGATCTGTCGGATATTTCCACCTGACCTAATTAAAGCGCCCCTGGCCCAGCTGAGTAAATGGCAATGAATTAAACAATTATTCCACCAACTCTGTGGGCCTTTTCTACAAGACGTGTTGTTGCCTACCCTTAACCACCTGGGGGACGGCCCGTCGGGAAGTCCAGGATCCAGTTGCAGAGGGAGGTGTTCTGTTCCAGGGTCCTTAGCTTAGTGGGTGAGCTTTGTGGGTAGTCTGGTGTTGAACGCTGAGCTGTAGTCAATGAACAGCATTCTCACGTAGGTGTTCCTTTTGTCCAGGTGGGAAATGGCAGTGTGGAGTGAGTCATCTGTCGGGGTGGTAAGCGAATTGGTCTCGGGAGACTCTGCATTAGAGCTTGTTTATTGTGGTATAGCGCGACAATAAGCAAAATTCAAATATACAAGAACTCACTAACACTGTGCTCCCTCACCGATTTAAACTGCCCCTTTAGGCCATTTATCATGATGCCGGGTCTGGTCTGGCCTCTCCATGCTCTTCAAGAACAAAGTAACTCCGGCACCAGACTAAATCACACCTTTTCTTCATCAGCCAGTGGGCGTCGCTGTTTCTCTGTTTAGAGCTGACTCGCGGCGGATGGGTGGTTCGCCTGCCAGTTTATTTGATTTCATTCCATGATAGTAAGCCACCCACTGACAGTGTAGTGTAGTGTGTGTGTGTGTGTGTTTTTGTGTGCGTGTGTTTGTGTGTTTGTGCGTGTGTGTGTGTGTGTGCGTGTGTGTGTGCGTGTGTTTGTGTGTGTGTGCGTGCGTGTGTGTGTGTGTGTGTGCGTGTGCGTGTGTTTGTGTGTGTGTGTGCGTGTGTTTGTGTGTGTGTGCGTGCGTGTGTGTGTGTGTGTGTTTTGTGTGTGTGTGCGTGTGTTTGTGTGTGTGTGCGTGCGTGTGTGTGTGTGTGTGTGCGTGTGCGTGTGTGTTGTGTGTGTGTGTGTGGTGTGTGTGTGTGTGTGTGTGTGTGTGTGTGTGTGTGTTTGTGTGTGTGTGTGTGTGTGTGTGTGTGTGTGTGTGTGTGTGTGTGTGTGTGTGTGTGTGTGTGCGTGTGTGTGTGTGTGTGTTTGCTTTGTTAGGAAACTCCACCTCAGCCAGTGGGGGAAGTCCTTCTATGCCACTGTTCAGGCTTCACACACACACACACACACACACACACACACACACACACACACACACACACACACACACACACACACACACACACACACACACACACACACACACACACACACACACACACACACACACACACACACACACACACACACACACACACACACACGTTGTGGAGGAAGCCCTGCCGCCATAGTGGCAGTGAGGTCATTTTTTACCATTTCCAAGGCTGTATTATTCCTGGCCATAACAATGTTCCGCTCCACCGGGGGCCCACTGATGAGGACATTGTTGTCATACCAAAGTTATTCAGCAGAAAGATTCATCTGTGAACACACAGCCTTCTTGCTTTGCGTGTGTCTGTCTTCAACATCTAATACGCGGTAGGCTAAAAGTAAAAGTATTATAGTGGTCCAAAAGTATCTCGGGGCGGCAGGGTAGCCTAGTGGTTAGAGCATTGGAATAGTTGACCGGAATGTTGCAAGTTCAAATCCCCGAGCTGACAAGGTACAAATCTGTCGTTCTGCCCCTGAACAAGGCAGTTAACCCACTGTTCCTAGGCCGTCATTGAAAATGAGAATTTGTTCTTAACTGACTTGTCTAGTCAAATAAAATAAAACTAATCGTGCTAAAAGAAATGGGACGCCGTCATTGACTTTGTGTTACGTGAACTGTTTATTTCATTTTACTGTTGGCCATTTATACATGCCATGCAATGTATGGGAATTACTCCAGGCAGTCGTTTTGGGTGATTTCTCCAATGGCAGTTGCTTCGTTCCACCACTAGATGGCAGTGTTTTCCGATTGTTCGTTTCAAAGCTGTCCTCTTTTACTACGCTGCATGATGAAATACATCAGATGGCCTTCTCGGTGGCCTACTCGCAAAAAATACCGATTGTCTTTATTGTGCAAGCCATTATGACGTTTTTTTAAATTGTCAATCATGTGTGATTTGTTTGTGTTTAACCTTCAGAGTAGTAGGCTTCTAGTGTTTATAAGATGTTATGAGTTGATATGAGACAGATATCACACTGGGAATTAACAGCTCTCTGTATATCTCTGTGTATCTCTGATATCAGACTGGGAATTAACAGAGCTCTCTGTATATCTCTGTGTATCTCTGATACCAGACTGGGAAATTAACAGAGCTCTCTGTATATCTCTGTGTATCTCTGATACCAGACTGGGAATTAACAGCTCTCTGTATATCTCTGTGTATCTCTGATACCAGACTGGGAATTAACAGAGCTCTCTGTATATCTCTGTGTATCTCTGATATCACACTGGGAATTAACAGCTCTCTGTATATCTCTGTGTATCTCTGATATGAGACTGGGAATTAACAGAGCTCTCTGTATATCTCTGTGTATCTCTGATATGAGACTGGGAATGAACAGCTCTCTGTATATCTCTGTGTATCTCTGATATGAGACTGGGAATGAACAGCTCTCTGTATATCTCTGTGTATCTCTGATATCAGACTGGGAATTAACAGCTCTCTGTATATCTCTGTGTATCTCTGATATCAGACTGGGAATTAACAGCTCTCTGTATATCTCTGTGTATCTCTGTCTGTCTTACATCAGTCAAGGGTGGGTAAATCAGATAGCATCTTTCACCGTCGTAGAATATATTTTCGATATCCCCCAACGCAAATGAAAACCCAAAATGCATGGAGATTGAGGTGGATACAGGGCTAAAATCTATTTGAAAAGCAAGGTAAGGTCTTCTGAACTGAACTCAGACGTACAAAGTG
>NC_088229.1:5841997-5851997 GCF_036934945.1 Oncorhynchus masou masou | reverse complement strand
GACAGTAATAACTAGTAATGACAGTAATGCCTAGTAATGCCAGTAATGAGTAATGACTAGTAATGACTAGTAATGACAGTAATGACAGTAATGACTAGTAATGACAGTAATGACAGTAATGACTAGTAATGACAGTAATGACAGTAATGACTAGTAATGACAGTAATGACAGTAATGACTAGTAATGACAGTAATGACTAGTAATGACTAGTAATGACAGTAAAGATTAGAAATGACAGTAATGACTAGTAATGACAGTAATGACAGTAACGACTAGTAATGACAGTAATGACGAGTAATGACAGTAATGACAGTAATGACTAGTAATGACAGTAATGACTAGCAATGACAGTAATGACAATAATGACTAGTAATGACAGTAATGACAGTAATGACTAGTAATGACAGTAATGAGAGTAATGATTAGTAATGACAGTAATGACTAGTAATGACAGTAATGACAGTAATGACAGTAATGATAATGATTAGTAATGACAGTAATGACTAGTAATGACAGTGATGACAGTAATGACAGTAATGAGAGTAATGATTATTAATGACAGTAATGACAGTAATGATTAGTAATGCCAGTAATGATTAGTAATGACAGTAATGACAGTAATGACAGAAATGATTAGTAATGACAGTAATGTCAGTAATGATTATTAATGACAGTAATGATTAGCAATGACCTGTAATGACAGTAATGACAGTAAAGAGTAATGACAGCAATGACAGTATTGACAGTAAAAAGTAATGACATTAATGATTAATGACTAGTAATGACAGGTAATTACAGTAAAGAGTAATGACAGTAATGACAGTAATGACAGTAATGACAGTAACGAGTAATGACAGTAATGACAGTATTGACAGTAACGAGTAATGACAGTAATGACAGTAACGAGTAATGACAGTAATGACAGTATTGACAGTAACGAGTAATGACAGTAATGACAGTAATGACAGTAACGAGTAATGACAGTAATGACAGTAATGACAGTAATGACAATGACAGTAATGACAGTAACAGTAATGACAGTAATGACAGTAATGACAGTAACGAGTAATGACAGTAATGACAGTATTGACAGTAACGAGTAATGACAGTAATGACAGTAATGACAGTAATGACAGTAATGACAGTAATGACAGTAATGACAGTAACGAGTAATGACAGTAATGACAGTATTGACAGTAACGAGTAATGACAGTAATGACAGTAATGACAGTAACGAGTAATGACAGTAATGACAGTAATGACAGTAACGAGTAATGACAGTAATGACAGTATTGACAGTAAAGAGTAATGACAGTAATGACAGTATTGACAGTAAAGAGTAATGACAGTAATGACAGTATTGACAGTAACGAGTAATGACAGTAATGACAGTAATGACAGTAACGAGTAATGACAGTAATGACAGTAATGACAGTAAAGAGTAATGACAGTAATGACAGTATTGACAGTAACGAGTAATGACAGTAATGACAGTATTGACAGTAAAGAGTAATGACAGTAATGACAGTAACGAGTAATGACAGTAATGACAGTAACGAGTAATGACAGTAATGACAGTAATGACAGTAACGAGTAATGACAGTAATGACAGTAATGACAGTAATGACAGTAACGAGTAATGACAGTAATGACAGTATTGACAGTAAAGAGTAATGAGAGTAATGACAGTAATGACAGTAATGACAGTAATGACAGTAATGACAGTAACGAGTAATGACAGTAATGACAGTAACGAGTAATGACAGTAATGACAGTAATGACAGTAACGAGTAATGACAGTAATGACAGTAATGACAGTAACGAGTAATGACAGTAATGACAGTATTGACAGTAAAGAGTAATGACAGTAATGACAGTATTGACAGTAAAGAGTAATGAGAGTAATGACAGTAATGACAGTAACGAGTAATGACAGTAATGACAGTATTGACAGTAAAGAGTAATGACAGTAATGACAGTAATGACAGTATTGACAGTAAAGAGTAATGACAGTAATGACAGTATTGACAGTAACGAGTAATGACAGTAATGACAGTATTGACAGTAAAGAGTAATGACAGTAATGACAGTATTGACAGTAAAGAGTAATGACAGTAATGACAGTATTGACAGTAAAGAGTAATGACAGTAATGACAGTATTGACAGTAATGACAGTAAAGAGTAATGACAGTAATGACAGTAAAGTAATGACAGTAATGACAGTATTGACAGTAAAGTAATGACAGTAATGACAGTATTGACAGTATTGACAGTAAAGTAATGACAGTAATGACAGTATTGACAGTAAAGAGTAATGAGCGTAACAACAGTAAGATAATTATTGTTCCAGAGCTTTCCTTTCAAAAGAATGACTCGCTATAGCTTCCAAAGTCAGTGAACTAAGGAAGTATATATTTTTAAGAATTCTAGGAAAGAGAGTGGCTGTAAGCCAATGCTGTATCACTCATCTGAGTGTGTAAAACAGTGACTCACTGGTTCACGGCCAGTCTTAACCTGACAGTGGGGGACATTGTGTGATACGACTCAATATTAATAGTACAGTATTGTATTATAATACCTATCAATGCTGGGGTCATGGGTTCCATTCCCACAGGGATGACACACTGAACATTTATGCATTCATGTCTGAGAAATGTCTGCTGGCTCTGAGTACATCCTTCAACAACCCTCTGGCTCTCTGCCCAGCCTTCAACAACCCTCTGGCTCTCTGCCCAGCCTTCAACAACCCTCTCTGCTGCTGGCTCTGAGTACAGCCTTCAACAACACTCTCTGCTGCTGGCTCTGAGTACAGCCTTCAACAACCCTCTGGCTCTCTGCCCAGCCTTCAACAACCCTCTGGCTCTCTGCCCAGCCTTCAACAACACTCTCTGCTGCTGGCTCTGAGTACATCCTTCAACAACCCTCTGGCTTTCTGCCAAGCCTTCAACAACCCTCTCTGCTGCTGGCTCTCTGCCCAGCCTTCAACAACCCTCTCTGCTGCTGGCTCTCTGCCCAGCCTTCAACAACACTCTCTGCTGCTGGCTCTGAGTACATCCTTCAACAACCCTCTGGCTCTCTGCCCAGCCTTCAACAACCCTCTCTGCTGCTGGCTCTCTGCCCAGCCTTCAACAACACTCTCTGCTGCTGGCTCTCTGCCCAGCCTTCAACAACCCTCTCTGCTGCTGGCTCTCTGCCCAGCCTTCAACAACCCTCTCTGCTACTGGCTCTGAGTCCAGACTTCAACAACCCTCTCTGCTGGTGGCTCTCTGCCCAGACTTCAACAACCCTCTCTGCTGCTGGCTCTCTGCCCAGCCTTCAACGACCCTCTCTGCTGCTGGCTCTGAGTCCAGCCTTCAACAGCCTCCTGGCTCTCTGCCCAGCCTTCAACAACCCTCTCTGCTGCTGGCTCTGAGTACATCCTTCAACAACCCTCTGGCTCTCTGCCCAGCCTTCAACAACCCTCTCTGCTGCTGGCTCTGAGTCCAGCCTTCAACAGCCTCCTGGCTCTCTGCCCAGCCTTCAACAACCCTCTGGCTCTCTGCCCAGCCTTCAACAACCCTCTCTGCTGCTGGCTCTCTGCCCAGCCTTCAACGACCCTCTCTGCTGCTGGCTCTGAGTCCAGCCTTCAACAGCCTCCTGGCTCTCTGCCCAGCCTTCAACGACCCTCTCTGCTGCTGGCTCTGAGTACATCCTTCAACAACCCTCTGGCTCTCTGCCCAGCCTTCAACAACCCTCTCTGCTGCTGGCTCTGAGTCCACTCTTCAACAACAAGGCAGTCGGTTTATCCCGTGTGTGTGTGTGTGATGTGTGTGGTGTGTGTGTGTGTGTGTGTAGCTTCCCCCTTGTCCAACCCGTGTCACGACAGATGTTCTCATGTCCTCATTCTGCTGGCCCATAACGATGATATCACCATGTTCCTGTCTCTGAGATTTGAGTCACACTGGCGGAATGTGGGCGCGGTCGTGTCTCAAATTGGTACCCTTATTCCCTATGTAGCGCACTACTTTAGACCAGGGTCCATAGAGCTCTGGTAGTACACTAAAGGGAAACGGGGGTGTCATTTGGGACGTAACGGTGGCCGATCTGGCCTGGACAGTGGCAGGAAATACAGTAATACAACCAAACAATGGGCTGCACCATGCACCTTACCTCAGACTCACCCTCTTCTATGTGGCTGGCTACCCTGATGTCAGTAAGTCTCTTCCTCTTTCCACGGTCAATCAGTGTTTACACCACACCATATCGACGTTTGCAAAACGTCCAGAAAACCAAATCTCAAAAGAAAAGAATGATTACTTTTCACACTAGAAAATATCCATCAAAATGTTTTTGAACATTAAAAGTTGTTACTGCCAGAAGCAGCATCTGGAACAATAGAGGAGCATGGGTATAAGCTTTTCGTTCGTTTAGTTGTTTTTGCTTTTGGTGAACATTTAAAATATGCAAGAAAATGTACGCCTACCATGCTGCACCTTGGTCTCATTTGAATGACGGACGTAACACCAGGAAAGAAAATACATTTTACAACCTATGTGTTGTGATAATTGTGCTGTTTGCTCTATAACATGTTAGTTCATATGCCTTGACACCGTGATATAGAGACCTAAAGGCCGAGACAATAAGAAGACACAGTGACACTGTGATATAGAGGCCTAAAGGCCGAGACAATAAGAAGACACAGTGACACTGTGATATAGAGGCCTAAAGGCCGAGACAATAAGAAGACACAGTGACACTGTGATATAGAGGCCTAAAGGCCAAGACAATAAGAAGACACAGTGACACTATGATATAGAGGCCTAAAGGCCGAGACAATAAGAAGACACAGTGACACTGTGATATAGAGACCTAAAGGCCGAGACAATAAGAAGACACATTGACATGGTGATATAGAGGCCTAAAGGCTGAGACAATAAGAGGACACATTGACACTGTGATATAGAGGCCTAAAGGCCGAGACAATAAGAAGACACAGTGACACTATGATATAGAGGCCTAAAGGCCGAGACAATAAGAAGACACAGTGACACTGTGATATAGAGGCCTAAAGGCCGAGACAATAAGAGGACACATTGACATGGTGATATAGAGGCCTAAAGGCCGAGACAATAAGAAGACACAGTGACACTGTGATATAGAGGCCTAAAGGCCGAGACAATAAGAAGACACATTGACATGGTGATATAGAGGCCTAAAGGCCGAGACAATAAGAAGACACAGTGACACTGTGATATAGAGGCCTAAAGGCCAAGACAATAAGAAGACACAGTGACACTATGATATAGAGGCCTAAAGGCCGAGACAATAAGAAGACACAGTGACACTGTGATATAGAGACCTAAAGGCCGAGACAATAAGAAGACACATTGACATGGTGATATAGAGGCCTAAAGGCTGAGACAATAAGAGGACACATTGACACTGTGATATAGAGGCCTAAAGGCCGAGACAATAAGAAGACACAGTGACACTGTGATATAGAGGCCTAAAGGCCGAGACAATAAGAAGACACAGTGACACTATGATATAGAGGCCTAAAGGCCGAGACAATAAGAAGACACAGTGACACTGTGATATAGAGGCCTAAAGGCCGAGACAATAAGAGGACACATTGACATGGTGATATAGAGGCCTAAAGGCCGAGACAATAAGAAGACACAGTGACACTGTGATATAGAGGCCTAAAGGCCGAGACAATAAGAGGACACATTGACATGGTGATATAGAGGCCTAAAGGCCGAGACAATAAGAAGACACATTGACATGGTGATATAGAGGCCTAAAGGCCGAGACAATAAGAAGACACATTGACATGGTGATATAGAGGCCTAAAGGCCGAGACAATAAGAGGACACATTGACATGGTGATATAGAGGCCTAAAGGCCGAGACAATAAGAAGACACATTGACACTGTGATATAGAGGCCTAAAGGCCGAGACAATAAGAAGACACATTGACACTGTGATATAGAGGCCTAAAGGCCGAGACAATAAGAAGACACATTGACATGGTGATATAGAGGCCTAAAGGCCGAGACAATAAGAGGACACATTGACATGGTGATATAGAGGCCTAAAGGCCGAGACAATAAGAAGACACAGTGACACTGTGATATAGAGGCCTAAAGGCCGAGACAATAAGAGGACACATTGACATGGTGATATAGAGGCCTAAAGGCCGAGACAATAAGAAGACACATTGACATGGTGATATAGAGGCCTAAAGGCCGAGACAAGAAGACACATAATTGACATGGTGATATAGAGGCCTAAAGGCCGAGACAATTAGAGTACACATTGACATGGTGATATAGAGGCCTAAAGGCCGAGACAATAAGAAGACACATTGACACTGTGATATAGAGGCCTAAAGGCCGAGACAATAAGAAGACACATTGACACTGTGATATAGAGGCCTAAAGGCCGAGACAATAAGAAGACACATTGACATGGTGATATAGAGGCCTAAAGGCCGAGACAATAAGAGGACACATTGACATGGTGATATAGAGGCCTAAAGGCCGAGACAATAAGAAGACACAGTGACACTGTGATATAGAGGCCTAAAGGCCGAGACAATAAGAAGACACATTGACATGGTGATATAGAGGCCTAAAGGCTGAGACAATAAGAGGACACATTGACACTGTGATATAGAGGCCTAAAGGCCGAGACAATAAGAAGACACAGTGACACTATGATATAGAGGCCTAAAGGCCGAGACAATAAGAAGACACAGTGACACTGTGATATAGAGGCCTAAAGGCCGAGACAATAAGAGGACACATTGACATGGTGATATAGAGGCCTAAAGGCCGAGACAATAAGAAGACACAGTGACACTGTGATATAGAGGCCTAAAGGCCGAGACAATAAGAAGACACATTGACATGGTGATATAGAGGCCTAAAGGCTGAGACAATAAGAAGACACAGTGACACTGTGATATAGAGGCCTAAAGGCCGAGACAATAAGAAGACACAGTGACAGAATAAATTCAACCACACCTTTGTTTCATCACAAAACCAAAATGTATATACACATTTCTGCTCCATTACCTATTTGTTTGTGGAACAGTTACACTTCAATATAGGCTGCTGAACTACAAAGACCAGAACAGTTACATTTTCAATATAGGCTGCTGAACTACAAAGACCAGAACAGTTACATTTTCAATAAAGGCTGCTGAACTACAAAGACCAGAACAGTTACATTTTCAATAAAGGCTGCTGAACTACAAAGACCAGAACAGTTACATTTTCAATAAAGGCTGCTGAACTACAAAGACCAGAACAGTTACATTTTCAATAAAGGCTGCTGAACTACAAAGAACAGAACAGTTACATTTTCAATATAGGCTGCTGAACTACAAAGAACAGAACAGTTACATTTTCAATATAGGCTGCTGAACTACAAAGACCAGAACAGTTACATTTTCAATAAAGGCTGCTGAACTACAAAGACCAGAACAGTTACATTTTCAATATAGGCTGCTGAACTACAAAGACCAGAACAGTTACATTTTCAATATAGGCCGCTGAACTACAAAGACCAGAACAGTTACATTTTCAATATAGGCCGCTGAACTACAAAGACCAGAACAGTTACATTTTCAATATAGGCTGCTGAACTACAAAGACCAGAACAGTTACATTTTCAATATAGCCTCATGCAAATTGAAGGAAATGTATGAAACACAGAGAACATGTTTTTCTTTGTCCTTGGTCAATTTTTGGGGAATGCTGGTTCTCTTCACGTCCAGGAATACATTCCACTGCTGTGAGAGCACAGGGTTTTCACTTCTTTATGTACTGTTCAAACCAAAGCAAGTTTGGGGAGGCAGGTAGCCAGGTGGTTAGCGAGTTGAGCCAGTAACCGCAAGGTTGCTAGATCGAATCCCTGAGAGGGTAAAAAAAAGGTTTGTTTCTGCCCCTGAACAGGCAGTTAACCCACTGTTCCCCTGAACAAGGCAGTTAACCCACTGTTCCCCTGAACAAGGCAGTTAACCCACTGTTCCCCTGAACAAGGCAGTTAACCCACTGTTCCCCTGAACAAGGCAGTTAACCCACTGTTCCCTTGAACAAGGCAGTTAACCCACTGTTCCCCTGAACAAGGCAGTTAACCCACTGTTCCTAGGCTGTCATTGTCAATAAGAATCTCTCCTTGACTGACTTGCCTAGTTAAACAAAGGTCTAATAAAATGTTTATTGGTCACATACACATATTTAACAGATGTTATTGTGGGTGTAGCGAAATGCTTGTGTTCCTAGTTCCAACAATGCAGTAATATCTAACAATTCACAACAGTACAACTTTCACACACGCAGATTAAGTACATGAAGAAGTAAAGTTTGGTGGTGGAGAAAGGGTGAGTTGATTACCAAAGGGGAAGCAAACAATGCATCAATATGTAATCACCAATTGTGAATGAAGAACAGGGAGTGCCATTATATTGTATTGATCCATTCTAATCTCAAATCCAATAAGTTTTAATAGGCTACTCGGACGTACTTGGAATACATAGTGGGAGCGTGTGCAACTGACGATGGAAGGAAGACCACGATGAATGAATGCAAATGTTGCATTAGCGTTGCTACAAAATCAATGAAAAACGACTCAGCTGGAGAACAAGTGTATCATGATGAAATCACTGATTATTCTTCTGATTCTGATCCTCGGCCTGAACTCTACACCTCCGAGGCCTGAACTCTACACCTCCGAGGCCTGGACTCTACACCTCCGAGGCCTGAACTCTACACCTCCGAGGCCTGAACTCTACACCTCCGAGGCCTGAACTCTACACCTCCGAGGCCTGGACTCTACACCTCCGAGGCCTGAACTCTACACCTCTGAGGCCTGAACTCTACACCTCCGAGGCCTGAACTCTACACCTCCGAGGCCTGGACTCTACACCTCCGAGGCCTGAACTCTACACACACCTCTGAGGCCTGAACTCTACACCTCCGAGGCCTGAACTCTACACCTCCGAGGCCTGAACTCTACACCTCCGAGGCCTGAACTCTACACCTCCGAGGCCTGAACTCTACACCTCCGAGGCCTGGACTCTACACCTCCGAGGCCTGAACTCTACACCTCTGAGGCCTGAACTCTACACCTCCGAGGCCTGAACTCTACACCTCTGAGGCCTGAATCCTACACCTCCGAGGCCTGAACCCTACACCTCCGAGGCCTGAACCCTACACCTCCGAGGCCTGAACCCTACACCTCCGAGGCCTGAACTCTACACCTCTGAGGCCTGAACCCTACACCTCTGAGGCCTGAACCCTACACCTCCGAGGCCTGAACTCTACACCTCCGAGGCCTGAACCCTACACCTCCGAGGCCTGAACCCTACACCTCCGAGGCCTGAACCCTACACTGAGGAGGCCTGAACCCTACACTGAGGAGGCCTGAACCCTACACCTCCGAGGCCTGAACCCTACACCTCCGAGGCCTGAGCGCAAAAAAGCCAGAATGGTGCGCATAAAGACAGCAGAGAAGAAAGGACTGAACTGGTTGGACAGAACAAGCCAATGCGTTGGGCCAATTATCAGCACAGAATGTCATCACTGAGAGCACAGGCTCAAGCAAAACAAAAAACCGAAATCAGCAACACACCAGCTTCGTTGTTTATGTGACATGGACATGCTCCAACTGATTCTTTTGACTGTTGTCATAGCGACACATTCATTAAAATGACATTATGCATTTTTTTTGCCGGTTTTAACCGTTATCAAGCATGTTTAGTGATTTTTTTAGTTTTTTTTGTCATGATAGAAATAAGCTGTTCCAACACATACACTTTCTGTTTTAATAGTAACTAAGGTGCTCCACGAATATAATGTATTGAACACTTGAATGTGTTTACATATATACTATAGTAACATAAACTAATGAAAATGCTTGTGATATTTAAAATACGTATTTTTCTAATTTTAAACGTTACCTATGACCTTCAAACATAACCAAATCATATATTTTTTCCGATAGCATATAAT
>NC_088229.1:5824497-5836997 GCF_036934945.1 Oncorhynchus masou masou | reverse complement strand
CACAAAGACATCACACCTCCTCCTCCATGCTTCACCTACTCTCCATCTCACAAAGCACCATCACACCTCCTCCTCCATGCTTCACCTACTCTGCATCTCACAAAGACACAGCGGTTGCAATCAAACATCTCATATTTGGGCTCATCAGACCCAAAAGACAGATTTCCACCGGTCCATTGTTTCTTGGCCCAAGCAAGTATCTTCTTCTTATTGGTGTCCTTTAGTAGTGGTTTCTTTGCAGTATTTTGACCATGAAGGCCTGATTAACGCAGTCACCTCTGAACAGTTGATGTTGAGATGTGTCTGTTACTTGAACTCTGTGAATCATTTATTTGGGCTGCAATTTCTGAGGCTGAGATCTCTAAGGAATCATCTGCAGCAGAGGGAACTCTGGGTCTTCCTCATTAGACCCAGTTTCATCATAGCGCTTGATGGTTTTGCGACTGCAATTGAAGAAACATTCAAAGTTCTTGAAATGTTCCGTCTTGACTGACCTTCATGTAATGATGGCCTGTCATTTGTCTTTGCTTATTTGAGCTGTTCTTGCCATAATATTGACATGGTCTTTTACCGAATAGGTCTATCTTCTGTATACCACCCCTACCTTATCACAACACAACTGATTGGCTCAAGCATATTATGAAGGAAAAGAAATCCACAAATTCACTTTGAACAAGGCACACTTGTTAATTGAAATGCATTCCAGGTCACTACCTCATGAAGCTGGTTGAGAGAAAGCCGAGCGTGTGCAAAGCTGTCATCAAGGCAAAGGGTGGCTACTTTGAAGAATTTTTTATTTTATTTATTTCACCTTTATTTAACCAGGTAGGCTAGTTGAGAACAAGTTCTCATTTGCAACTGCGACCTGGCCAAGATAAAGCATAGCAGTGTGAACAGACAACACAGAGTTACACATGGAGTAAACAATTAACAAGTCAATAACACAGTAGAAAAAAAGGGGAGTCTATATACATTGCGTGCAAAAGGCATGAGGAGGTAGGCGAATAATTACAATTTTGCAGATTAACACTGGAGTGATAAATGATCAGATGGTCATGTATAGGTAGAGATATTGGTGTGCAAAAGTGCAGAAAAGTAAATAAATAAAAACAGTATGGGGATGAGGTAGGTGAAAATGGGTGGGCTATTTACCAATAGACTATGTACAGCTGCAGCGATCGGTTAGCTGCTCAGATAGCAGATGTTTGAAGTTGGTGAGGGAGATAAAAGTCTCCAACTTCAGGGATTTTTGCAATTCGTTCCAGTCACAGGCAGCAGAGTATTGGAACGAAAGGCGGCCAAATGAGGTGTTGGCTTTAGGGATGATCAGTGAGATACACCTGCTGGAGCGCGTGCTACGGATGGATGTTGCCATCGTGACCAGTGAACTGAGATAAGGCAGAGCTTTACCTAGCATGGACTTGTAGATGACCTGGAGCCAGTGGGTCTGGCGACGAATATGTAGCGAGGGCCAGCCGACTAGAGCATACAAGTCGCAGTGGTGGGTGGTATAAGGTGCTTTAGTGACAAAACGAATGGCACTGTGATAAACTGCATCCAGTTTGCTGAGTAGAGTGTTGGAAGCCGACTCTTGATTTGATTTTCGATTGGAGATGTTTGATATGAGTCTGGAAGGAGAGTTTACAGTCTAGCCAGACACCTAGGTACTTATAGATGTCCACATATTCAAGGTTGGAACCATCCAGGGTGGTGATGCTAGTCGGGCATGCGGGTGCAGGCAGCGATCGGTTGAAAAGCATGCATTTGGTTTTACTAGCGTTTAAGAGCAGTTCGAGGCCACGGAAGGAGTGTTGTATGGCATTGAAGCTCGTTTGGAGGTTAGATAGCACAGTGTCCAAGAATCTCAAATATAAAATATATTTTGAGTTGTTTAACACTTTTTTTGCTTACTACATGATGTTCGGACGGCCTGTTGTTATAATATATAATACAATAATATGTGTTATTTCATAGTAATGATGTCTTCACTTTTATTCTACAGTTTAGAAATAGTAAAAATATAGATAAACCCTTGAATGAGTAGGTGTGTCCAAACTTTTAACTGGTACTTTGTATACAATATGTACAGTGCCTTGCGAAAGTATTCGACCCCCTTGAACTCTGCGACCTTTTGCCACATTTCAGGCTTCAAACATAAAGATATAAAACTGTATTGTTTTGTGAAGAATCAACCAGAAGTGGGACACAATCATGAAGTGGAACGACATTTACTGGATATTTCAAACTTTTTTAACAAATCAAAAACTGAAAAATTGGGCGTAAGTATCTATTTATGTGTATTTGTATATATTTGTATATATATACAGAGTGTACAGAACATCTGGAACATCCTTAATATTGAGTTGCAACAGCTTTTGTCCTCAGAACAGCCTCAAGGCATTCCACAGGGATGCTGGCTCATATTGACTCCAAATGCTTCCCACAGTTGACTGGATGTCCTTTGGGTGGCGCACCATTCTTGATACGCACAAGAATCTGTTGAGCGGGAAAAACCCAGCAGTGTTGCAGTTCTTGACACACTCAAACCGGTTCGCCTGGCATCTACTACCTGTTGAATGGCTCTTCAATATTTAGTCATTCGCCCTCTGTTCGGCACACAAGCCATGTCTCAAGGCTTAAAAGTCCTTCTTTCTTTAACTTGTCTCCTCCAGGTTCCTCTACAATGATTGAAGTGGATTTAACAAGTGACATCAATAAGGGATCATAGTGTTCACCTGGATTCACCTGTTCAGTCTATGTCATGGAATGAGCAGGTGTTCCTAATGTTTTGTAAACTCAATGTGTATATATTGTAAACTCAGTATATGTATACTGAAAAAAACTATATGTAAAGTGTTGGTAAACCTCTTGTGTCTCTTCAAAGGGGACACACTCTTAACCCAAACTGCTACAGACCTATATCTATCCTACCCTGCCTTTCTAAGGTGTTCGAAAGCCAAGTCAACAAACAGATTACCGACCATTTCGAATCCCACCTTCTCCGATATGCAATCTGGTTTCAGGTCATGGGGATGCACCGCAGCCACGCTCAAGGTTCTAAACGACATCATAACCGCCATCGATAAGAAACAATACTGTGCAGCTGTATTCACTTACCTGGCCAAGGCTTTCGACTCTGTCAATCACCACATCCTCATCGGCAGACTCACCTGGCTCACCAACTACTTCTCTGATAGAGTTCAGTGTGTCAAATCGGAGGGCCTGTTGTCCGGGCCTCTGGCAGTCTCTATGGGGGTGCCACAGGGTTCAATTCTTGGACCGACTCTCTTCTCTGTATACATCAAAGATGTCGCTCTTGCTGCTGGAAAGTCTCTGATCCTCCTCTACGCAGACGACACCATTCTGTATACTTCTGGCCCTTCTTTGGACACTGTGTTAACAACTCTCCAGGCGAGCTTCAATGCCATACAACACTCCTTCCGTGACCTCCAATTGCTCTTAAATACAAGTAAAACTAAATGCATGCTATTCAAACGATCGCTGCCTACTCATGCACGCCTGTCTAACAACACTACTCTGGACGGCTCTGACTTAGAATATGTGGACAACTACAAATACCCAGGTGTCTGGTTAGACTGTAAACTCTCCTTCCAGACTCACATCAAACATCTCCAATCCAAAGTTAAATCTAGAATCTGCTTCCTATTTCGCAACAAAGCATCCTTCACTCATGCTGCCAAACATACCCTTGTAGAACTGACCATCCTACCAATCCTCGACTTCGGCGATGTCATTTACAAAATAGCCTCCAATATCCTACTCAATAAATTGGATGCAGTCTATCACAGTGCCATCCGTTATGTCACCAAAGCCCCCTATACTATCCACCACTGTGACCTGTACGCTCTTGTTGGCTGGCCCTCGCTTCATACTCATCGCCAAACACACTGGCTCCATGTCATCTACAAGACCCTTGTAGGTAAAGTCCCCCCTTATCTCAGCTCGCTGGTCACCCTAGCATCTCCCACCTGTAGCACGAGCTCCAGCAGGTATATCTCTCTAGTCACCCCCAAAACCAATTATTTCTTTGGCCACCTCTCCTTCCAGTTCTCAGCTGCCAATGATTGGAACGAACTACAAAAATGTCTGAAACTGGAAACACTTATCTCCCTCATTAGCTTTAAGCACCAGCTGTCAGAGCAGCTCACAGATTACTGCACCTGTACATAGCCCACCTATAATTTAGCCCAAACAACTACCTCTCCCCCTACTGTATTTATTTATTTATTTTGCTCCTTTGCACCCCATTATTTCTATCTCTACTTTGCACATTCTTCCACTGCAAATCTACCATTCCAGTGTTTTACTTGCTATATTGTATTTACTTTGCCACCATGGCCTTTTTTTGCCTTTACCTCCCTTATCTCACCTCATTTACTCACATCGTATATAGACTTGTTTATACTGTATTATTGACTGTTTGTATGTTCATTCCATGTGTAACTCTGTGTTGTTGTATGTGTTGAACTGCTTTGCTTTATCTTGTCCAGGTTGCAGTTGTAAATGAGAACTTGTTCTCAACTAGCCTACCTGGTTAAATAAAGGTGTTCTCAACTAGCCTACCTGGTTAAATAAAGGTGTTCTCAACTAGCCTACCTGGTTAAATAAAGGTGTTCTCAACTAGCCTACCTGGTAAAGGTGAAATAAACAATAAAAATAGAGTCAAATGAAGTTCGTTTCAGGGCCATCGATGTGTCTGCGGCTGTGATTATAATCAAAGAGAATTAGATAATATATGCGGTCGACATTTGATTGTGAGGAATTCTAAGTCAGGTGAACAGAATGACCAAATACTAATTGAGTGTATGTAAACTTCTGACCCCCTGGGAATGTGATGAAAGAAAGAAATACTGAAGTAAATCATTCTCTCTACTATTATTCTGACATTTCACATTCTTAAAATAAAGCGGTTATCCTAAATTGACCTAAGAAAAAGAATTTTTACAAGGATTAAATGTCAGGAATTGTGAAAAAAACTGAGTTTAAATCTATTTGACTAAGGTGTATGTAAACTTCTGACTTCAGCCGTATGTGTGTGTGTGTGTGTGTGTGTGTGTGTGTGTGTGTGTGTGTGTGTGTGTGTGTGTGTGTGTGTGTGTGTGTGTGTGTGTGTGTGTGTATGCCTACATGTGGTCGTCGTATCTCTGTCTCAGCAGAGGCGTCTCAGGCTCCAGTCATCCCAGCGCCGGAGCCCTGAGGTCAGGCTGACTGAGGCAGGGCAGTCCCTCCAGGCCAACGCTCCAGTGTTACAACCACGTCTATATTTAAAGACTAATTGTTGTGAGGAGCCAGCGTCGGTAACACTGTTTACCACCCCTGAAGTCTACTACTGATGTGTTGCTGGTATACAGTCCCTCTCTCTGTCATACCACTTACTGTACACACACACACACACACACACACACACACACACACACACACACACACACACACACACACACACACACACACACACACACACACACACACACACACACACACACACACTGTTAAACACACGTAGGGCAACACACATTTTTTACATGTTAAACACTCCACATAAATGCATACTTTATATACGCACACACACACACACACACACAGCATGCACACACATGCACACGTGCGTGCACACACTGTAGGTTGTGACCCCCCCCCCTCTCTCACGTATTTAACATTTTCCAAATAGCTGTGCTGACCACAGAACAGTTTCCAAATAGCTGTGCTGACCACAGAATAGTTTGTGGCAAACAGAATTCTGCCTGTCTGAGACGGCCAGTTGGTGAACTGAAAACACTGTAGTAGAGCTGGAGTTTCCATCCCAAATGGCAGCCTGTTCCCTCCGTAGACCACTACTTTTGTCCATGGCCCATAGAGGATAGGGTGCCATTTGTCCCCTCAGTAGTCCACTACTTTTGTCCATGGCCCATAGGGGATAGGGTGCCATTTGTCCCCTCAGTAGTCCACTACTTTTGGCCATGACCCATAGGGGATAGGGTGCCATTTGTCCCCTCAGTAGTCCACTACTTTTGGCCATGGCCCATAGGGGATAGGGTGCCATTTGTCCCCTCAGTAGTCCACTACTTTTGTCCATGGCCCATAGGGGATAGGGTGCCATTTGTCCCCTCAGTAGTCCACTACTTTTGGCCATGGCCCATAGAGGATGGGGTGCCATTCGGGATGTATACAGCCTCGGTAGAGCTCTACTCTCTCATTTCAGGGGACATACAATTATAGCGTTGACACCACAACGGTTAAAGAGGAATTAGACGGGTACTTGTAGCGGCACGATGGTTGTGCCGCGGTGTATTCTCACTGACCACCACTCAAATAATATTGTTATCTTTAATCACAGTCCTCTTTAAAGTTCAAAACAACACGAGGAAAAGCAAACAAAACGGCATGCTGGGAGAAATATACCCGAAAAGATACAACTTTCATTTTGTATTTACAGCCACTCTCTCTCTTCTGCTTTTCCTTCATTCAGAGGTAAAACAAGGACAGACGCTTGGAGATGAGAAGCAAGTACAGGGAGTGAAAACGTTTAAAAACTAACCCCACGAGGACAGCGTCTGGACAGTGGGAAAACATACAACAATACTGCACTGTGTGTGTGTGTGTGTGTGTGTGTGTGTGTGTGTGTGTGTGTGTGTGTGTGTGTGTGTGTGTGTGTGTTTGTGGATGTCAGAAGGTGAATTCACCAATTTGTAAGTCGCTCTGGATAAGAGCGTCTGCTAAATGACTTAAATGTAAATGTAAAAATGTTTGTGGATCAAAACCGAGGAACAGATAGATATAGGATGGGCAATCAACAAAGTACTGGAGTCCAGGCGAGTGGAAAGATGCGCCAGTGCACGTAATGATGTTAACAGGTGTGCGTAATGATGGGCAGCCTGGCGCCCCCGAGTGCCGAGGTGGGGGAGCAGGCGTGACACCTTTTTCCTTCATTCAGATTCACGAAGCTTTCTTTTTCTTCCTGAAGAGTTTAAGAAACTCTGAAAACACAGTGGTGGGAGAGAAACAAAGACAGTAGTTAAAAACAGCAACAACAGTGTGAATAACCTGTTCCCCAACCTCCCTACCAGACCCGTCCCAGACCCCCAGTTTGTTTGTGTGTCTGTGTGTCTGTGTGTGTGTGTGAGTGTGTGTGTGTGTGTGTGTGTGTGTGTGTGTGTGTGTGTGTGTGTGTGTGTGTGTGTGAGTCAATGTGTTCCAGCCCCAGATTATGGTAAAGGTCAGTTGTAGTGCATTGCAGGCCACTGGCACTAGATTGTTCGTGTGTGTGTGTGTGTGTGTGTGTGTGTGTGTGTGTGTGTGTGTGTGTGTGTGTGTGTGTGTGTGTGTGTGTGTGTGTGTGAGTGTGTCCACATCCCCTGTTATCAGCTGAGCCATGAACGCCAGCCAAGTCCCAATAAGATCAGCACTGATAGCATTTTCTCACACACACACACACACACACACACACACACACACACACACACACACACACACACACACACACACACACACACACACACACACACACACACACACACACACACACACACACACACACACACACACACACACACACACACCCTAACTCAGTGTGTGCAGTGCTGATAGCATTGAGTGAGAGGTTTGCGTGGGGAATCACCACATCAGATTTATGTTCCCACACACAGACCACAAAAGACTCTTCTGGTTGTCTCTTATTACATCAAACAATCTATCTCGCTTTGTACCAATTTCTCTTTCTCCTTTTTTTTCCCCTCGGCGTTCAAAAATACATTTTTTTTGATGGCTAAAGATATTTGGTGGGTCAGGAAATGAATATAAGGTGGGGACGTGCAGAAATGTTAACAGAAAAGTCTGAGAAAATGAAAATAAGACTTGTAGAAAGCAACAGAGGAAATATGGTCTTTTGTTAATGTGTAGGAAATACGTGGCGAACAGAGCGCACAGAGCCGAGATATCTTTATAACACATCACTATTCAAGCCTTACTCAGATCACGTCTTTTAAATCAACGTATTGTGTGTGTGTGTGTGTGTGTGTGTGTGTGTGTGTGTGTGTGTGTGTGTGTGTGTGTGTGTGTGTCTGTGTCTGTGTCTGTGTCTGTGTCTGTGTGTGTGTGTGTGTGTGTGTGTGTGTGTGTGTGTGTGTGTGTGTTTGTCAGTGGAGGCTACTCAGAGGAGGAAGCATCGAAAAAGCTATACTTTTTTTTTTTTAGATAAAACTAATTCTAAATATATTTAAGTCACCAAATCACTGATTAAAACACACTGTTTTGCAATGAAATCCTCAACAGCACTCTGTAGGGGTAGCTATTCTACTATCTATCTCTGGATGAGCTGACGAAAAGGAGCCTGCTTCTTACCTAGGGTACCTAAGGGTACCTCTTACCAAAGCGACCGGTAATTTACCAAAAGTCTGCAGAGTCTTCAATTAACAGAAAATCTACAGCCAATATATCATTAACTTTGGTAGTTTCAACTTGAATTACTTTGAATAAAAAAAATGTATTCATGTGTAGTTCACCTCTGCTCATTGTATTGTCCCTTGTCGGCGGAATTTACTAGATTCTCTAGAAAAGCACATTCTTTCAGACCCCAAAGCCGCTTGAGAACATCCCCGTTTTCTCAAATGTTCATGTTTGAATACGCAGACCTTCGTCATGATCGATGCAGCTATTTTTTTTTTTCCTCCCAGAAACATGAATCTGATTTGGGCAATTTATATGCTGCCTGTTGGACGATCAACGTTCTTCGGGTCACTGTACCAACTTTTCGACCAAGGCTCAGATTTTCCAATAACAGCATGAAAAGCTCCTTGTTAACCAGCTATTTTTTTGTTGATACCAGTTGGCATTGAACGTCCCTCATCTTTTCATATTCATGAAACTGAGTTCAGACAGAGGTCGACCCTCGGTTTTAATTTGCACCGTGTACCCCAGAGAATGAAAGGGGTTCGTCAACAAAAAAAGTCCCTCGTTATCGTCAGCGTTGGCCATTCCACCACACTCCGTTGCTAGCGAGCTACTGAAGTTAGAAAAGCAAATTTAAATATTTTGCACAAAATGGACTCAAAAATAAAGATCTAAAACCAAGAAAACTATTTATAATATAAAGTGGCTTGTGAAAGTATTCACCCCACTTGGCATTTTTCCTATTTTGTTGCCTTAGACAGAATCCACAGAGGTTTAAAAGACACATGCGTTTTCCAGCTAGAAGTTATGGCCAGTAATATCAAAGGCTGCACTGAAATCTAACAATACAACAATCTAACAGCACAATCATCTTGTTAATAATATCCTTCAATCAACCATCAGTCATTTGTGTCAGTGGACGTCCACCAATCATAGGTCTTTTAGTACGAACTGACATCTTGTGCATCCAATCACTAATCAAAGAATCAGAGAATTAATCTAGTACTGAAAGCATAAGCTTTCCAATTGGCCCATTCCAATCCTGTCCTCTCCCCTGTAACTATTCCCCAGGGAGTTGTTGTAAATGAGAATGTCTTCTCAGTCAGCTTACCTGGTAATATAAATATAAAACTTTTTTTTTTCCACGATAAAGAGATGCTTTGCTTTTTTTGACACCACACTCCACAAAGCAAGTCCTGCAGGCTTGAGTTTTTATCTTATCTTGATTATTGTCCAGTCATATGGTCAGGTACTACACATAAGGATCTAGTTGATTAAGCTGCAGCTGACCCAGAACAGGGCGCCATGTTTTGCTCTTCATTGTTATCAGAGGGCTGATATCAATACTATGCTGCCAGTCTCTCTTGGATAAAAGTAGAGAGAATGACTGCATCACTTATTGTTTTTATAAGAAACATCAATCAGCCCAAGAAAGGGAAAGTGACAGAACTGAATGACTATCGACCCTGTAGCTCCTCCGTCATCATGAAGTGCTTCAAGAGGCAAAGACCACATCACCTCCTCCCTTCCGTCATACTCGACCCTCTCCAATTCATCTACCGCCCTGACAGAAACGCTGACGACGCAATCGCCATTGCACCGCACTAGTAATGTATATATGAGCATGCTGTTCATTGACAAAAGCTTGGCCTTCAATACCATAGATCCCTCTAAGCTCACGACAAAGCTAACGGCCCCTGGTCTGAACGCCTCCCTATTTAACTGGGACTTCCTGACAAGCCGCATGCAGGTGATGAAGGTAGGCAACATTACCTCCTCAATACTGATTCTCAATACGGGGGTCCCACCAGGGTGCGTCCTCAGCCCCCTCCTGTATTCCCTGTATACCCACGACTGTCTGGCCTCACACAGGTTCAACTCCATCATCAAGTTCGCTGACGACACGACAGTCGTAGGTCTGATTACCAACAGCAATGAGACAGCCTACAGGGAGGAGCTAGGCATTCTGGCAGCGTGGTGAAAGCTGATTGTGGACTTCAGAAAGAACCAAGCAGGGCACGCACCCATCCTCATCAATGGGGCCACCGTGGAGACAGTCAAAAACGTCAAGTTCCTCGGCGTACAGATCTCAGAGCAGCTCAAATGGTCAAAACGCACGGACACGGTGGTGAAGAAGGTACGAGAGTGACTCTTCAACCTCAGGATACTGAAGACATTTGTCTTGTCCTTGAGGCCCCTCAGTATTCTACAGGAGCACCGCTGAGAGCACACTGTCGGGCTGCATCACCGTCTGGTACGGCAACTCCACCGCTGAGGATCGCAAGGAGCTCAGCCGAAGGTACCATTGGGTGCACTCTGCCTGCCCTGCAGGACACCTACAACGCCATGTGTCTCAGGAAGGCCAAGAAAATCATCAGGGACCCCAGCCACCCGAGCCATGGCCTCTTCTCCCCGCTTTCATCACTAAGAAGCGGGCAGTACAGGAGCATCATGGCAAAAGCTGGAAGACTGACCATCAGCCTGCTGAATAGCCACCGCTAGTCAGTTACCTGCACCTGTTAATTTTTACCATTGTTAGTGTTAATATGTATATATTTATCATTGCTACAGGACACTTACAATACCAAGTGTCGCAGGAAGATCAAGAAGATCCTCCGTTTCCTCCAGACTTCTCCTGGTGCTTACATCACTAAGATGCGGGCAGTACAGGAGCATCATGGCAAAAGCTGGAAGACTGGCCAAGAGTGTCTATCTACGGACCAGGTGGCAAATACTCCAGGCAATCTCAAATTATAAAAGGAACAGCAGACACCAACGTCTTGCTACCCGACAAGCTAAACAACTTCTTCAAGAAAAAAAAGTGCTGCCGCACTCAGGAGGACTGTGATCTCTTTTCCGTGGTCGTGAGATATAACAGTGTTAACCATCACAAGGCTGCAGGCCCAGACGGCATCCCCAGCCGCGTCCTCAGAGCATGCGCAGACAAGCCGGCTGGTGTGTTTACGGACATATTCAATCAATCCTTATCCCAGTCTGATGCTTCAAGAGGGCCACCATTGTTCCTGTTCCCAAGAAAGCTAAGGTAACTGAGCTGAACGACTACCGCCCTGTAGCACTCACTTCCGTCATCATGAAGTGCTTTGAGAGACTAGTCAAAGGACCATATCACCTCCACCCTACCTGACACCCTAGACCCACTCCAATTTGCTTACAGCCCAAATAGGTCCACAGACGATGCAATCGCAACCACACTGCACACTGCCCTAACCCATCTGGACAAGAGGAATACCTATGTAAGAATGCTGTTCATCGATTACAGCTCAGCATTTTAACCCTCCAAACTCATCATTAACTTTTTATGGCTGCAGGGGCAGTATTGAGTAGCTTGGATGAAAAGTGCCCATATAAAACGGCCTGCTTCTCAGTCATAGTTGCTAATATTTACATATTAATATTAGCATTGGATAGGAAACACTCTAATGTTTCTAAAACTGTTTGAATTATGTCTGTGTGTATAACAGAACTCATATTTGGGGCGGCAGGGTAGCTTTGTGGTTAGACCGTTGGATTAGTAACCGAAAGGATGCAAGTTCGAATCCCTGAGCTGACAAGGTACAAATCTGTCGTTCTGCCCCTGAACCGGCAGTTAACCCACTGTTCCTAGGCCATCATTGAAAATAAGAATTTGTTCTTAACTGACTTGCCTAGTAAAATAAAAAAATATAGCAGGCAAAAACCTGAGAAATTCTACTTCCTGTTTTTTTTCTGGAGGTGGCAGATTTTCAACCAAGCTCTCATTGAAATTACAGCGAGAGATGGATGAGTTTTCACTTCCTACGCCTTCCACTAGATGTCAACAGTCAATAGAACTTTGTCTGATGACTCTAATGTGAAGGGGGGTCGAATGACACAGGAAATAGTCACCACTGCCACGAGTTGACCATGCTTTCACTATGCGCGTTCACAGGGGAAGGACCTGCATTCCACCGGTCATCTGAAGTTATTCTAATTCTCAGGTTGGAATGTTATTCAAGATGTATGTAAACAATATCCTAAAGATTGATTCAGTACATCGTTTGACAAGTTTCTACTGACTGTTACGGAACTTTTGGGCATTTCATCACGTTATAGTG
>NC_088229.1:5799497-5816997 GCF_036934945.1 Oncorhynchus masou masou | reverse complement strand
TAGGCGTAGGTCCTATTACTGCCACATACAAATGTAGAAAAATGTATCTGACAGCCAAACCCAGCACCCAACATCCAGCACCCAGCACCCAGCACCCAGCACCGAGCACCCAACACCCAGCACCCAGCACCCAGCACCCAGCACCCAGCACCGAGCACCCAACACCCAGCACCCAGCACCGAGCACCCAACACCCAGCACCCAGCACCCAGCACCCAGCACCCAGCACCGAGCACCCAACACCCAGCACCGAGCACCCAACACCCAGCACCGAGCACCCAACACCCAGCACCCAGCACCCAGCACCCAGCACCCAGCACCCAGCACCCAGCACCCAGCACCCAGCACCTAGCACCCAACACCCAGCACCCAACACCCAGCACCCAGCACCCAACACCCAGCACCCAGCACCCAGTACCCAGCACCCAGCACTGAGCACCCAACACCCAGCACCCAGCACCCAACACCCAGCACCCAGCACCCAGCTAACACACCTGACTCCAATAAACACCATCTTTAGTTTAAAATGCAATTTGATTAATCAAAAGCTGTGTTTGCTATGGATGAAGAGACAGTGTGACATCAAATCAAAATGATTGAACTGTCAAAGAACTGTCTAAGTGCTGTCCAGTCGTGGTCTGGAGTCGAGAGGTTAGGGTTGAACTGTCTAAGTGCTGTCCAGTCGTGGCCTGGAGTCGAGAGGTTAGGGTTGAACTGTCTAAGTGCTGTCCAGTCGTGGTCTGGAGTCTTGAGAGGTTAGGGTTGAACTGTCTAAGTGCTGTCCAGTCGTGGCCTGGAGTCTAGAGGTTAGGGTTGAACTGTCTAAGTGCTGTCCAGTCGTGGCCTGGAGTCTAGAGGTTAGGGTTGAACTGTCTAAGTGCTGTCCAGTCGTGGCCTGGAGTCTAGAGGTTAGGGTTGAACTGTCTAAGTGCTGTCCAGTCGTGGCCTGGAGTCTAGAGGTTAGGGTTGAACTGTCTAAGTGCTGTCCAGTCGTGGCCTGGAGTCTAGAGGTTAGGGTTGAACTGTCTGCTAAGTGCTGTCCAGTCGTGGCCTGGAGTCTAGAGGTTAGGGTTGAACTGACTAAGTGCTGTCCAGTCGTGGCCTGGAGTCTAGAGGTTAGGGTTGAACTGTCTAAGTGCTGTCCAGTCGTGGCCTGGAGTCTAGAGGTTAGGGTTGAACTGTCTAAGTGCTGTCCAGTCGTGGCCTGGAGTCTAGAGGTTAGGGTTGAACTGTCTAAGTGCTGTCCAGTCGTGGCCTGGAGTCTAGAGGTTAGGGTTGAACTGTCTAAGTGCTGTCCAGTCGTGGCCTGGAGTCTAGAGGTTAGGTTGAACTGTCTAAGTGCTGTCCAGTCGTGGCCTGGAGTCTAGAGGTTAGGGTTGAACTGTCTAAGTGCTGTCCAGTCGTGGCCTGGAGTCTAGAGGTTAGGGTTGAACTGTCTAAGTGCTGTCCAGTCGTGGCCTGGAGTCTAGAGGTTAGGGTTGAACTGACTAAGTGCTGTCCAGTCGTGGCCTGGAGTCTAGAGGTTAGGGTTGAACTGACTATGCTGTCCAGTCGTGGCCTGGAGTCTAGAGGTTAGGGTTGAACTGTCTAAGTGCTGTCCAGTCGTGGCCTGGAGTCTAGAGGTTAGGGTTGAACTGACTAAGTGCTGTCCAGTCGTGGCCTGGAGTCTAGAGGTTAGGGTTGAACTGTCTAAGTGCTGTCCAGTCCTGGAGTCTAGAGGTTAGGGTTGAACTGTCTAAGTGCTGTCCAGTCGTGGCCTGGAGTCTAGAGGTTAGGGTTGAACTGTCTAAGTGCTGTCCAGTCGTGGCCTGGAGTCTAGAGGTTAGGGTTGAACTGTCTAAGTGCTGTCCAGTCGTGGCCTGGAGTCTAGAGGTTAGGGTTGAACTGTCTAAGTGCTGTCCAGTCGTGGCCTGGAGTCTAGAGGTTAGGGTTGAACTGTCTAAGTGCTGTCCAGTCGTGGCCTGGAGTCTAGAGGTTAGGGTTGAACTGTCTAAGTGCTGTCCAGTCGTGGCCTGGAGTCTAGAGGTTAGGGTTGAACTGTCTAAGTGCTGTCCAGTCGTGGCCTGGAGTCTAGAGGTTAGGGTTGAACTGTCTAAGTGCTGTCAGTCGTGGCCTGGAGTCTAGAGGTTAGGGTTGAACTGTCTAAGTGCTGTCCAGTCGTGGCCTGGAGTCTAGAGGTTAGGGTTGAACTGTCTAAGTGCTGTCCAGTCGTGGCCTGGAGTCTAGAGGTTAGGGTTGAACTGTCTAAGTGCTGTCCAGTCGTGGCCTGGAGTCTAGAGGTTAGGGTTGAACTGTCTAAGTGCTGTCCAGTCGTGGCCTGGAGTCTAGAGGTTAGGGTTGAACTGTCTAAGTGCTGTCCAGTCGTGGCCTGGAGTCTAGAGGTTAGGGTTGAACTGTCTAAGTGCTGTCCAGTCGTGGCCTGGAGTCTAGAGGTTAGGGTTGAACTGTCTAAGTGCTGTCCAGTCGTGGCCTGGAGTCTAGAGGTTAGGGTTGAACTGTCTAAGTGCTGTCCAGTCGTGGCCTGGAGTCTAGAGGTTAGGGTTGAACTGTCTAAGTGCTGTCCAGTCGTGGCCTGGAGTCTAGAGGTTAGGGTTGAACTGTCTAAGTGCTGTCCAGTCGTGGCCTGGAGTCTAGAGGTTAGGGTTGAACTGTCTAAGTGCTGTCCAGTCGTGGCCTGGAGTCTAGAGGTTAGGGTTGAACTGTCTAAGTGCTGTCCAGTCGTGGCCTGGAGTCTAGAGGTTAGGGTTGAACTGTCTAAGTGCTGTCCAGTCGTGGCCTGGAGTCTAGAGGTTAGGGTTGAACTGTCTAAGTGCTGTCCAGTTGTGGCCTGGAGTCTAGAGGTTAGGGTTGAACTCTCTAAGTGCTGTCCAGTCGTGGCCTGGAGTCTAGAGGTTAGGGTTGCTGCCTTATATAGGCCTACCGTGTTGGGTTTGATTCTAGCCCTTCTGGCACAAATAACACCATGTCCAGATTGACTTGATGTCATTACACATTTCAAATATAGACAGGGGCATTGATACATTTTTCTTGATAAGAAATGACCATTCCAGACAATTTTGGATAACGTAAATAGTGAACAAATTAAACAGTACACCAACGTTATTTCCCATTCACACAAAGTGTCAGAGTAGCGTTACAGTGGTAAACGAAGAAATACTTGATATCTATTGTACACAATGCTTCTAAAATAGATAAATCACCTTTAGTCTGTTCAAAAAGTACAATACCAACCAGATGGCAAATGTATATTGAAAGACTTTGTTTGGAAGCAGGACTAAGGCCGGAGAAGGAAGAGGCGAAGCGAGAGAGGGCTCAATCTCGCCAAAATAAGCCCAAGGCGTTTCTATTCAATTCACAATAAAACCTTCTTTTTTTTAACGAAAAAATGTTTACACCAAGTGGATTTTTTTTTTCACTCAGAATGAACAGGCAAGTGATTGAACAGTCAAACAATCAGTACAGAAATATGTTAATCATTTAATTATTAATATTAATACATTATAAATTATAAAAATTTAAATATTAATCAAGTTACTAGTATGTAAATCAGACACATTTCACCATGGAATTGAAAATTCAAAAGTAAAATATTTTTACTATTTTTGTGTGCGTTTTAGCTAACTCTAACTCCCTAACTCTTATTTACTAACCTTAACCTTCTCCTCCTAACCTGCTACATTAATTATCCTAACCTTTTTACGTTCATTATCCTAACTTGCACACGAAAAGTAAATTTGTGACAAAAACCGTATCCCTTCTATACAAAACCAGATTGACCTTCCAACCATCCCTTCTCTCCTTTCCACTTCGAAGGGTATTTTCTTCTCTTGGCTGGTACAGTCTCCTCCCCCCTCAGTTTTGCCGGCTGGAAATAAAATAAAACGACACACACAAAAAAATACAATCAGTCAAACATACAGACATACTTCCTACTAACATAAAGACAACTACAAACATACAGACAACTGAGTTGCCGGAGAGGAAGGAAACCGCTCAGGGATTTCACCATGAGGCCAATGGGGACTTTAAAACAGTTACAGAGTTTAATGGCTGTGATAGGAGAAAACTGAGGATGGATCAACAACATTGTAGTTACTCCACAATATTAACCTAAACGACAGAGTGAAAAGAAGGAAGCCTGTACAGAATACAAATATTTCAAAACATCTATCCTGTTTGCAACAATGCACTAAAGTAATACTATAACAAATTGGCAAAGCAATTAACTTACTATGCTTGTAATTGTTAAGGACTGGTGAGTTTTTCAGGATAAAAAAACTGACAGAATGGAGCTAAGCACAGGCAAACCTGCTTCAGTTGCTTTCCACCAGACACTGGGAGATTAATTCACTTTTTAACCAGGTAGGCTAGTTGAGAACAAGTTCTCATTTACAACTGCGACCTGGCCAAGATAAAGCGTAGCAGTTCGACACATACAACAACACAGAGTTACGCATGGAGTAAAACAAACATACAGTCAATAACACAATAGAAAAGTCTATATACAGTGAGTGCAAATGAGGTAGGATAAGGGGGGTAAGGCAATAAATAGGCCATAGTGGCAAAGTAATTACAATATAGCAATTAAACACTGGAATGGTAAACGTGCAGAAGATGAATGTGCAAGTAGAGATACTGGGGTGCAAAGGAGCAAGATAAATAAATGAATACTGTATGGGGATGAGGTAGGTAGATAGATGGGCTGTTTACAGATGGGCTATGTACAGGTGCAGTGATCTGTAAGCTGCTCTGACAGCTGGTGCTTAAAGCTAGTGAGGGACAAATGAGTCTCCATCTTCAGAGATTTTTGAAGTTTGTTCCAATCATTGGCTTTGGTGACAAAACGGATGACACTGTGATAGACTGCATCCAATTTGTTGAGTAGAGTGTTGGAGGCTATTTTATAAATGACATCGCTGAAGTCGAGAATCGGTAGGATGGTTAGTTTTACGAGGGTATGTTTGTTAGCATGAGTGAAGGATGCTTTGTTGCAAAATAGGAAGCAGATTCTAGATGTAATTTTAGACTGGAGATGTTTGATGTGAGTCTGGAAGGAGAGTTTACAGTCTAACCAGACACCTAGGTGTTTGCAGTTATCCACATATTCTAAGTCAGAACCGTCCAGAGTAGTGATGATGCTGGACGGGCGGACAGGTGCGGGCAGCGATCGATTGAGGAGCATGCATTTAGTTTTACTTGCATTTAAGAGGATTGTGAGGCCACGGAAGGAGAGTTAACACAGAGTCCAAAGAAGGGCCAGAAGTATACAGAATGATGTCGTCTGCGTAGAGGTGGATCAGAGAATCACCAGCAGCAAGAACGACATCATTGATATATACAGAGAAAAGAGTCGGCCCGAAAATTGAACCCTGTGGCACCCCCATAGAGACTGCCAGAGGTGCGGACAACAGGCCCTTCGATTTGACACACTGAACTCTATCAGAGAAGTAGTTGGTGAACCAGGCGAGGCAGTCATTTGAGAAACCAAGGCTGTTGAGTCTGCCAATAAGAATGTTGTGATTGACAGAGTTGAAAGCCTTGGCCAGGTCAATGAATACAGCTGCACAGTACTGTCTGTTATCGATAGCGGTTATGATATCATTTAGGACCTTGAGCGTGGCTGAGGTGCACCCATGACCAGCTCTGAAACCAGATTGAATAGCGGAGAAGGTCCGGTGGGATTTGACATGGTCGGTGATCTGTTTGTTAACTTTCGAAGACCTTAGAAAGGCAGGGTAGGATAGATATAGGTCTGTAGCAGTTTGAGTCTGGAGTGTCTGCCCCTTTGAAGAGGGTGATGACCGCGGCAGCTTTCCAATCTTTGGGAATCTCAGACGACACGAAAGAGAGGTTGAACAGACTGGTAAATAGGGGTTGCAACAATTTTGGCTGATGATTTTAGAAAGAGAGTGTCCAGATTGTCTAGCCCAGCTGATTTGTAGGGGTCCCGATTTTGCAGCTATTTCAGAACATCAGCTATCTGGATTTTGGTGAAGGAGAAATGGGGGAGGCTTGAGCGAGTTGCTGTGGAGTGTGCAGGACTGTTGACCAGGGTAGGGATGGCCAGATTGAAAGCATGGCCAGTTGTAGAAAAATGCTTCTTGAAATTCTCAATTATAATGGATTTATCAGCGGTGACAGTGTTTCCTAAAATCAGTGGGCAGCTGGGAGGAGATGCTCTTCTTCTCCATGGACGTTACAGTGTCTCAGAACTTTTTGGAGTTTGTGCTGCAGGAAGCAAATTTCTGTTTGAAAAAGCTAGCCTTAGCTTTCCTAACTGCCTGTGTATATTGGTTCCTAATTTCCCTGAAAAGTTGCATATTGCGGGGGCTATTCCATGCTAATCCCCTACGCCGCAGGATGTTTTTGTGCTGGTCAAGGGCAGTCAATCTGGAGTAAATTCTATTCCTGATTCTACATTTTTGGAATGCTTATTTAAGATGGTGAGGAAAGCACTTTTATAGAATAACCAGGCATCTTCTACTGACGGAATGAGGTCAATATCCTTCCAGGATACTCGGGCCAGGTCATTTAGAAATGCCTGCTCGCTGAAGTGTTTTCGGGAGCGCTTAACAGTGATGAGGGGTGTTCATTTGACCGCAGACCCATTAAGTACGCAGGCAATGAGGCAGTGATCCTGGTTGAAGACAGCAGAGGTGTATTTGGAGGGCAGGTTGGTTTGGATGATATGAAATTATGCAGAAGTCCAAGTAATTCCGAAGGGTTCACATTATTTTTCTTGTCACTGTAAATTCAATTTGTGCTTCACTTGATTTGGATAATCCCAAATCACATCTACAGATTGTTACTAGAATTATTAATTATTAATTAATTGTTAAGCTAAATAGTATATGAACATGTTTTTAAATAACATACAATTCTTAGACTGTTAAACTGTACATTACAAACATTTTTGGGGTGTTTTTTTAATGGAAAGTTTTCTTAACATTCTCGGGACAATGTAGGAACACTACTTTAAATAGAATCATGAGGAAACCTGTTGGAAACGTTCTGCTGAAGTACGGAAATTACCACAGAAGTTTGTTTCTTTATGTTCTCTGAACTATTTGAGAAAATTCCCAATGTCAAACCAGTTGGAGAACGTTCCTACAACATGACCAAACATTTTAATTAATTAAATATGTTTGACCTGTTAGGCAACTTTCCGTTAAAGTAATGAAATACCCCCCAATAAATAATGTTTTTTTTTGCTTGTTGTGAAATTCCTTAAAATGTGCTAAGGATGTTCCAAAGCCTAGCAACTATCCTGCACCATTCCTAGAAAGTTGTGGGAAGGTTGTAAAATAACCATAGGACAACCACACTCTCGCTCTAAGAAACAAGTGGTTTTAGCGGCCATGTCCTCGGAGAAAGAGTTCCCATCTTACCGTGTATAACATGTATAACATGTCAAAATGTTCTCCGTTAGGTTTGTCCTTTACATCCTGGGGATAAAGGACCAAGGAGGAAAACATCCATTAACAGCTTCTATCTCAAGGCCATCAGACTGTTAAACAGCCACCAATAACATTGAGTGGCTGCTGCCAACACACTGACACTGACTCAACTCCAGCCACTTTAATAATGGGAATTGATGGGAAAGGATGTAAATATATCACTAGCCACTTTAAACAATGCTACCTAATATAATGTTTACATACCCTATATTATTCATCTCATATGTATACGTATATACTGTACTCTATATCATCGACTGCATCCTTATGTAATACATGTATCACTAGCCACTTTAACTATGCCACTTTGTTTACATACTCATCTCATATGTATATACTGTACTCGATACCATTTACTGTATCTTGCCTATGCTGCTCTGTACCATCACTCATTCATATATCTTTATGTACATATTCTTTATCCCCTTACACTGTGTATAAGACAGTAGTTTTGGAATTGTTAGTTAGATTACTTGTTGGTTATTACTGCATTGTCGGAACTAGAAGCACAAGCATTTCGCTACACTCGCATTAACATCTGCTAACCATGTGTATGTGACAAATAAAATGTGATTTTATTAGATTTTTACATTTGTCAACAATCGTTCTGTGATGGTATTGCATGACTTCGTTTGTTGCTGCAACAAGTCTGTGTGATGAGTTGTTGAATTATTTTCGATAACATCAGAGGACAGTTGTGTTCTCTTGTTCTAATGTTTTTTTTATTTTTATTAGGGGGACGAAATATGTCAAATTCGCAATCAACGGGTTACACGTCACAGTTTTGACTTGTTCTAATATGAGACCATGTTGAGGGATTCGAGTGTTGCCTCATGTTTGTGACTACTTTTGGGTGCTAGTGCCCTATCTTGTGTGTTTTAGTGTATTTCTCTGTGCAGCTCTCTTCTCTGTTTTCTGCCTCTAAAAGAAAGTCTAAGAGAGAGACAGAGAGAGAGAAGCTGCACCGCTAACGAGCAAGGCTTTGAGTGTGGTCTCCTTTCACCACAGCCACAGCCTCAGATGATGGGAGGAGAGGGGAGGGGGGGCGGGGGACAGAGGGGTTGGATAGAGACTCTGGGTGAAGGAGGCGGGAGGCAGAGGAAGGTAGGGAGAGACAGAGACACACAGCGTGGCTGGGGAAAGCTGTGTGTGTGTGTGTGTGTGTGTGTGTGTGTGTGTGTGTGTGCAGAAACAATGGCCCTCTCAGATTACATCTCTCTGTGCGAGCGCCGGATAGGACAAGGGGGAGGGGGGGGGAGACTCTCCCACTGCCGACCCCTCCCGCTCGCCTTGCTAGTCTCCCTGGCGTCTGATTGGTTTAGGCTGGGTATATATTTACACCACGGGTTTATCAAGCCTCACCACAACTTTCAAACTGTCCAGTCCTGGAGGATAGCAGAGGAGAAACACGCACACCACGCTCTTTTACAAGAGGTTCTGGAAAACCGAGAGAGAAAGAGAGAGAGAGAAAGAGAGAGAGAAGGACAGAAAGAGAGAGAGAAGGAGAGAAAGAGAGAGAGAAGGAGAGAAAGAGAGAGAGAAGGAGAGAGAAAGAGAGAGAGAAGGAGAGAAAGAGAGAGAGGAGAGAAAGAGTCGCGGAAACTTTAGGACTTCTCGGTTTCTACTGAACCGTCCCACACCCTTCAGAGGTCAATGCTTTGCTTTGGGCATTCTGCTTGTCTTACCTCCGTCTCTTTCAGTTTCTCTGAACACTGTTGCTTTCTAAAACCTTTAGCCTTTTCCTCGTTGTCTGTGTCGAGAAACACAAAAGAACACAGACAGAAGTTAACACAACAACAACAACAACTAAACAGGAGTTTGTTTAAGCTGGAATGAATATATCTGAGTCTAGTTACTATCGTGAGGCCAGTTCTCCACCAGGCCGGGACGGAGCCGGGGGGCATCCATGGGTCTCTTCCCCCAGCCCAGGCTCTGATCGTGGGCTAGGACCCTTCGACCAGACCCCCTTTATGGAGGATCTGGAGATCGTGGCTCTGCTGGGGGCCGCACAGAGGCCAGGATAGGGGCTGGAGCTGAACCAGGGACAGGGGCAGGAAGCCCTGACTCGACCCACCCAGAAGCACCTTCCCTGGGCAGCGTTGAGGGGAAAGCAGGGGGTGAGTCAAGGATCCGTCGGCCAATGAACGCCTTCATGGTTTGGGCTAAAGACGAGAGGAAACGACTGGCCGTTCAGAACCCAGACCTCCACAATGCTGTCCTCAGCAAGATGCTGGGTAAGATATGACACACACACACACACTCACACACCACACACCACACATACACACACACACACACACACACACACACACACACACACACACACACACACACACACACACACACACACACACACACACACACACACACACACACACACACACACACACACACACACACAGTATTCTGGATGTTTTTTAGACTCATGACTGTGTGAAATATTAAAGCATGTTTTTCTGTGGTGTTCTTAGGATGGTTTATGGGGTTGTGAATGTCCACAAACCACAATGAATCAGTGAAATCAACTCTGTTGGTAGGACTTTAGTTACTGTTGGTACTACATCTTGCTCAAGCCAAAACCACATGTAAAATGGTTTCATTGCTCAATATGTGCAGTACTGCTTAAAAAATACACATAGTTTTTCCCTGAGAGTAAAGAAGTTGATTTTTGAGTTAAGTTTGGCTTTCATTATGCAACAGCATCACTTAGCATCTACAATATTTTAAAAAATAAAAGAAATACTCAACCCAGAATAAGTTTTAGAGCTGCACAGATTATGTTTATGCAATTTATACACTAGGGGTTTGTGGTATATGGCCAATATACCACGGTCAAGGACTGTTCTTAGGCACGACACAACGCGGAGTCCCTGGACACAGCCCTTAGCTGTTGTATATTGGCCATATACCACAAACCCCCTAGGAGCCTTATTGCTATTATAAACTGATTTACCAACGTAATTAGAGCAGTATAAATAAATGTTTTGTCAAACCTGTGGTATACGGCCTGATATACCACAGCTGTCAGCCAATCAGCATTCAGGGTTCGAACCACCCAGTTTATGGTTGGATGTCCACAACTGATCTTAGCTAAATGTATGATGCCAATCATGTTGATAACGTTGGTAATGTTGATTATATGATGCTGATTGTGCTACCGCTGGTAATAATTGTATTGTTGACAACAATGTATATATATATATATATATATGTGTGTGTGTGTTATTATCTTTAGGCCAGTCATGGAAGGCCCTGACTACTCTGGACAAGCGTCCCTTCGTTGAGGAGGCCGAGAGACTCCGCCTCCAACACCTGACGGACCACCCCAACTACAAGTACCGCCCCCGTCGCAAGAAACAGGCCAAAAAGCTCAAACGGGTGGAACCGGGGCTACTGCTCCACAGCCTAGCCCAGGGAGGGTCAGGGGTTCCTGGGGTAGTGGAGGGCTATGGACACCCTCTGAACGGTTATGGACATCCTCATCCACACCACCTTCTGCCTCCACTAGGCCACTTCAGGGACCTCCACACTGGGGACACACTGAGCTACGGACTGCCCACACCGGAGATGTCCCCTCTGGATTTGATGGAGGAGGGGGGTGGGGACGGAGGGGTGTTCTTTCCCCCTCACATGCAGGAGGACGTGGAGCTACATGGAACCTGGAGTAACTACCCCCATCACCACCACTATAACAGCCATCGCCATGACACCCATAGCCATCCTCACAGCCACAGTCAGGGTCATAGTCAGGGTCAGGGTCATGGTCAGGGTCAGGGGCATAGTCAGGGTCAGGGTCAGGGTCAGGGTCAGGGGCAAAGTCAGGGTCAGGGTCATGGTCAGGGTCAGGGGCATAGTCAGGGTCAGGGGCAAAGTCAGGGTCATAGTCAGGGTCATAGTCAGGGTCAGGGGCAAAGTCAGGGTCATAGTCAGGGTCAGGGGCAAAGTCAGGGTCATAGTCAGGGTCAGGGTCATAGTCAGGGTCAGGGTCAGGGTCATGGTCAGGGTCAGGGTCATAGTCATAGTCAGGGTCAGGGGCAAAGTCAGGGTCACAGTCAGGGTCATAGTCAGGGTCATAGTCACGGTCAGGGGCAAAGGGGTCATAATCACCATCTTAACCAGAGCCAGAGGGGCTCCCTGCTCTGTCGTCCTCCCCAGGAGAAAGGCCTCAGCCAGGTTGCAGAGCCTACGAACTCTCCCAGTCCTTACTCTTACCCCCAGGGCTCCTCGATAAGCCTGTCTGAGCCAGTCAATCCCCACCAGTCCACCAGTAGTTCCTCTGTCTCCTCTGTGTCCTCTGGTTACTATAGTTACCTGTACAATAACGCTGGACCAGACACCCCCCAGGCCTCTCACCTGGGGCAGCTCTCTCCCCTCCCGAATCCTCCTCTTCCTCGCTGGTCCCCACCTCCAACCCTAAACCTCAGGCCCTGGACTCCATAGATCAGACTGGGTCCAACCACGTAGGCCTGACGTCAGTAGAGTTCTGGACAGAAGTGGACCGCAATGAGTTTGACCAGTACCTCAGTGCTAACCGGACTCGCATGGAGGGGTATGGGAGTAACCTCATTCCCGTTTCTAAATCCATGGAGGGGTATGGTAGTGTCCCCGTGTCGAAAGCTCTGGAGGGGTATACCAACGCACCCCTCTCTAAACCACCAGGGAGGATCTGTGAGGAGAGCCAGAGTAGTCCTCTCATCTCTGCTCTCGCTGATGCTAGTAGTGCTGTCTACTACGGTACCTGTATCACTGGGTAGACACCTTCCTGACTGCTGTTAGTCATTGGCTGTGTGCCAGAGTCTGGTATGGTCGTGGGCAGCCTACGAGACCTGTTGGTAAAATACAGTATGTTTAACATACTGTAATACTGGAGTGGGACTTGGTGTAATTTGCACTATGGAATAGACCACAAAAGTGCAAACACTAAATTAAGTACACCTAAAAAGAACATGTACAAAGAAAATTCATTTTTGAAAGCATTGGATTGATGTACTTGACCCTGGTCTGCAGTTGACCTTTAAGGACTTTCGGGGTAGGATTACTACAATGCATTATGGTCTACAACAGACCACGGCAGACCACTAAAGACTACTGAGCTCTGCTACTTACTGTCCAGACAGGCAGAACAATTATAATGATAAACTTTTCATTTTTTGTTATTGCCATTTTGTTTATACAGTATTCCTTATTTCATGTTGTTTGTTTTATTTGTGTAGATTTTTATTGAAATATTTTGATGAAAAACTGTTTTATTTGCACTGGGTCACAAACATACGTATAGGAAGACCACAATGTTCCAAATCTTTCTAATGCGATATATATTTTACAAATGAAAGACTAGGATTATTGTTTCTGTACAATGTGAATTTATGAGGTCTGCAATGTTAGGAGACTAGGAGACTTTGTTTTTCAATTTTTGTTTGTTTTTAAGGTTTTAATTTGTTTTATTTACATCAAAACACTTGTTTATATTTTCATTTCCGTCACCACACATAAAAAAGGGGAATCTGGGATTTAGGATGTCCATTTTAGGACATTTACATTAATGATACATAGCCGGTTGACCACTTTCTTGTTGTTTGAATCCCAGAATGCCTCTTAAAGAACCACGTTGGTAAAAAGGTAAAAACTACTTTTGGTTAAAAGAAAAACATTTTATTTTTTGTTATTTTTTTAAAGTTAGGAATAAAACAAACACAACAGCTCTGCACTTAAATCAATAGCATTATTTCAAGGAGTGTTTCATTGTAAATACAACACTGCGTTGACACATAGACATTTTTTTCTCAATGTTATACTTCGGTTGTTGTTTCTTTATTTGAAGAGGGCTTTTTGTTAAATGAATATATTGCGTTTTAAATAATTTTTACAAAAAATAAATAAAGTTATTTCTAAGGATTTTTGATTTCCTGTTCTTCAGTTAGGTTCAGATTTCACATTTTAGTTCCGGTGTTATTTTTAGGTTATTCAAGTCTAGTATACATTAGGCATGCTTGTGGTAGTATTTTTAGGTTATTCTAGTCTACATTAGACATGCTAGTGGTGATAATTCACTTCAATCTAATCAGAGTGTTTTGTGGTTGACACAACATGTTGTTGTCACTTTGAATCTCAGACAGACAGACAGACAGACAGACAGACAGACAGACAGACAGACAGACAGACAGACAGACAGAGACAGACAGACAGACACAGACAGACAGACAGACAGACAGACAGACAGACAGACAGACAGACAGACAGACAGACAGACAGACAGACAGACAGACAGAGACAGAGACAGAGACAGACAGACAGACAGACAGACAGACAGACAGACAGACAGACAGACAGACAGACAGACAGACAGTATATTACTTTGGCGCATGAACCTGTTTTTCCCCCAAATCGCTGACTGAACGAAAACAATTCTAACAAGAATGAAACAACAGAACGCAAACGGCTGAGTTCCAAATTGCACCCTGTTCCCTATGTGTCCTGGTCGACAGTGTTGCCCTGTTCTCTATGGGTCCTGGTCGACAGTGTTGCCCTGTTCTCTATGGGTCCTGGTCGACAGTGTTGCCCTGTTCCCTATGTGTCCTGGTCGACAGTGTTGCCCTGTTCTCTATGGGTCCTGGTCGACAGTGTTGCCCTGTTCCCTATGTGTCCTGGTCGACAGTGTTGTCCTGTTCCCTATGCGTCCTGGTCGACAGTGTTGCCCTGTTCTCTATGCGTCCTGGTCGACAGTGTTGCCCTGTTCCCTATGCGTCCTGGTCGACAGTGTTGTCCTGTTCTCTATGCGTCTTGGTCGACAGTGTTGCCCTGTTCTCTATGCGTCCTGGTCGACAGTGTTGTCCTGTTCCCTATGCGTCCTGGTCGACAGTGTTGCCCCGTTCTCTATGCGTCCTGGTCGACAGTGTTGCCCTGTTCTCTATGCGTCCTGGTCGATAGTGTTGCCCTGTTCTCTATGCGTCCTGGTCGACAGTGTTGCCCCGTTCTCTATGCGTCCTGGTCGACAGTGTTGCCCTGTTCTCTATGCGTCCTGGTCGACAGTGTTGCCCTGTTCTCTATGCGTCCTGGTCGACAGTGTTGCCCTGTTCTCTATGGGTCCTGGTCGACAGTGTTGCCCTGTTCTCTATGCGTCCTGGTCGACAGTGTTGCCCCGTTCCCTATGCGTCCTGGTCGACAGTGTTGCCCCGTTCCCTATGCGTCCTGGTCGACAGTGTTGCCCCGTTCCCTATGCGTCCTGGTCGACAGTGTTGCCCTGTTCTCTATGCGTCCTGGTCGACAGTGTTGCCCCGTTCCCTATGCGTCCTGGTCGACAGTGTTGCCCTGTTCTCTATGCGTCCTGGTCGACAGTGTTGACCCGTTCTCTATGCATCCTGGTCGACAGTGTTGCCCCGTTCCCTATGCGTCCTGGTCGACAGTGTTGTCCTGTTCCCTATGCGTCCTGCTCGACAGTGTTGCCCCGTTCTCTATGCGTCCTGGTCGACAGTGTTGTCCTGTTCTCTATGCGTCCTGGTCGACAGTGTTGCCCTGTTCCCTATGCGTCCTGGTCAACAGTGTTGCCCTGTTCTCTATGCGTCCTGGTCGACAGTGTTGCCCTGTTCTCTGTGCGTCCTGGTCGACAGTGTTGTCCTGTTCCCTATGCGTCCTGGTCGACAGTGTTGCCCCGTTCTCTATGCGTCCTGGTCGACAGTGTTGCCCTGTTCTCTATGCGTCCTGGTCGACAGTGTTGCCCTGTTCTCTATGCGTCCTGGTCGACAGTGTTGCCCCGTTCTCTATGCGTCCTGGTCGACAGTGTTGCCCTGTTCTCTATGCGTCCTGGTCGACAGTGTTGCCCTGTTCTCTATGCGTCCTGGTCGACAGTGTTGCCCTGTTCTCTATGGGTCCTGGTCGACAGTGTTGCCCTGTTCTCTATGCGTCCTGGTCGACAGTGTTGCCCTGTTCTCTATGGGTCCTGGTAGACAGTGTTGCCCCGTTCTCTATGGGTCCTGGTCGACAGTGTTGCCCTGTTCTCTATGGGTCCTGGTAGACAGTGTTGCCCCGTTCTCTATGTGTCCTGGTCGACAGTGTTGCCCTGTTCTCTATGGGTCCTGGTAGACAGTGTTGCCCTGTTCTCTATGGGTCCTGGTCGACAGTGTTGCCCTGTTCTCTATGGGTCCTGGTAGACAGTGTTGCCCCGTTCTCTATGTGTCCTGGTCGACAGTGTTGCCCTGTTCTCTATGGGTCCTGGTAGACAGTGTTGCCCCGTTCTCTATGGGTCCTGGTCGACAGTGTTGCCCTGTTCTCTATGGGTCCTGGTAGACAGTGTTGCCCCGTTCTCTATGGGTCCTGGTAGACAGTGTTGCCCCGTTCTCTATGGGTCCTGGTCGACAGTGTTGCCCTGTTCTCTATGGGTCCTGGTCGACAGTTTTGCCCTGTTCTGTATGGATCCTGGTCGACAGTGTTGCCCTGTTCTCTATGGGTCCTGGTAGACAGTGTTGCCCTGTTTTCTATGGGTCCTGGTCGACAGTGTTGCCCTGTTCTCTATGGGTCCTGGTAGACAGTGTTGCCCCGTTCTCTTTGGGTCCTGGTAGACAGTGTTGCCCCGTTCTCTATGGGTCCTGGTCGACTGTGTTGCCCTGTTCTCTATGCGTCCTGGTCGACAGTGTTGCCCTGTTCTCTATGGGTCCTGGTAGACAGTGTTGCCCCGTTCTCTATGGGTCCTGGTCGACAGTGTTGCCCTGTTCTCTATGGGTCCTGGTCGACAGTGTTGCCCTGTTCTCTATGGGTCCTGGTCGACAGTGTTGCCCCGTTCTCTATGGGTCCTGGTCGACAGTGTTGCCCTGTTCTCTATGGGTCCTGGTAGACAGTGCTGCCCCGTTCTCTATGGGTCCTGGTCGACAGTGTTGCCCTGTTCTCTATGGGTCCTGGTAGACAGTGTTGCCCCGTTCTCTATGGGTCCTGGTCGACAGTGTTGCCCTGTTCTCTATGGGTCCTGGTAGACAGTGTTGCCCCGTTCTCTATGGGTCCTGGTCGACAGTGTTGCCCTGTTCTCTATGGGTCCTGGTCGACAGTTTTGCCCTGTTCTGTATGGATCCTGGTCGACAGTGTTGCCCTGTTCTCTATGGGTCCTGGTAGACAGTGTTGCCCTGTTTTCTATGGGTCCTGGTCGACAGTGTTGCCCTGTTCTCTATGGGTCCTGGTAGACAGTGTTGCCCCGTTCTCTATGGGTCCTGGTAGACAGTGTTGCCCCGTTCTCTATGGGTCCTGGTCGACTGTGTTGCCCTGTTCTCTATGCGTCCTGGTCGACAGTGTTGCCCTGTTCTCTATGGGTCCTGGTAGACAGTGTTGCCCCGTTCTCTATGGGTCCTGGTCGACAGTGTTGCCCTGTTCTCTATGGGTCCTGGTCGACAGTGTTGCCCTGTTCTGTATGGATCCTGGTCGACAGTGTTGCCCTGTTCTCTATGGGTCCTGGTAGACAGTGTTGCCCTGTTTTCTATGGGCCCTGGTCGACAGTGTTGCCCTGTTCTCTATGGGTCCTGGTAGACAGTGTTGCCCCGTTCTCTATGGGTCCTGGTAGACAGTGTTGCCCCGTTCTCTATGGGTCCTGGTCGACTGTGTTGCCCTGTTCTCTATGCGTCCTGGTCGACAGTGTTGCCCTGTTCTCTATGGGTCCTGGTAGACAGTGTTGCCCTGTTCTCTATGGGTCCTGGTCGACAGTGTTGCCCTGTTCTCTATGGGTCCTGGTCGACAGTGTTGCCCTGTTCTCTATGGGTCCTGGTCGACAGTGTTGCCCCGTTCTCTATGGGTCCTGGTCGACAGTGTTGCCCTGTTCTCTATGGGTCCTGGTCGACAGTTTTGCCCTGTTCTGTATGGATCCTGGTCGACAGTGTTGCCCTGTTCTCTATGGGTCCTGGTAGACAGTGTTGCCCTGTTTTCTATGGGTCCTGGTCGACAGTGTTGCCCTGTTCTCTATGGGTCCTGGTAGACAGTGTTGCCCTGTTCTCTATGGGTCCTGGTCGACAGTGTTGCCCTGTTTTCTATGGGTCCTGGTCGACAGTGTTGCCCTGTTCTCTATGGGTC
>NC_088229.1:5784497-5794497 GCF_036934945.1 Oncorhynchus masou masou | reverse complement strand
TCTCTCTCTCTCTCTCTCTCTCTCACTCTCTCTCTCTCTCTCTCTCTCTCTCTCACTCTCTCTCTCACTCTCTCTCTGTCTCTCTCTCTCTCTCTCTCTCTCTCTCACTCTCCTCTCTCACTCTCACATTCTCTCTCTCTTCTCTCTCTCTCACATTCATCTCTTATCTCTCTCTCTCTCTCTCTCACTTTACTCTCACATTCTCTTCTCTCTCTCTCTCACACATTCTCTCTGGTCTCTCTCTCTCTCTCTCTCTCTCTCTCTCTCTCTCTCTCTCTCTCTCACTCTCTCTCTCTCTCTCACTCCAAAACCCTGAATACATTGTTGTTGAGGACATTCATCGTTATCTAGTGATTGATTGGTTTATGATGGAGTTGGCTGATAGATATCTATCTGGTCCAGTCACTCTGGTCCAGTCACTCTGGTCCAGTCACTCTGGTCCAGTCACTCTGGTCCAGTCACTCTGGTTTCTAAACATGTTGGGGGTCAGATAGATATCTCTCTGGTCCAGTCACAGATAGATATCTCTCTGGTCCAGCCGTACAACATCCAGTAGAGTGGTCTACGCCACAAACAGAACAGACCACCAGTCTACAGTGTCCCTACCATAGACTACGGTCCCTACAGCCTTGATTCTCAATACATTGACAGTATAGGTAGAGGGACCCTGTGAGAGGCATAGTTTGGTTTTCTGTGGTTGTAGTCCTGCTGACCAACCACAGGCAGCATGAGGTCATGGGGTTCGCTCTCTCTTTTCTGTGTGTCTAAAACAGGATGTGGTGCCCTGGCCCCTTCCATAGCCTCACTGTTCCCTGTCGGAGGGGAGCCAACCTTCCCTGCCTTCCCTTTCCTGTGTGTGAGCAAGAGGGCGAGGGGACGAGAAGGAGGGGATACGGGAGAGAGGGAGGATTCAGAAGGGGATGGACTGGCGGAGGGGTGGGTTTGGGGCGAGGAAGGAGGGGACAGGAGGGATGGAGGGAGGGAGGATTTAGACAGGGATGGACTGGCGGAGGCGTGGGTTTGGGGCTAGGAAGGAGGGTGGAGCACTGCTGTTAGGGGTTGGAGGGGTGGCGGGGTGAATGGGAAGGAGTGGAATGCTCGAGGTCTGGAATGAAAGGTTGTAAGGACGGATGGTGAGGGGGGGTGGCGGGCGAGGGAGTGTAAGCCAAGAGGAAGCTGAGTCGTGTTGCAGCAGAGACAGCCGGGCTGCAGTGTCTCGCTTGGCGGTGGGCGGCGGGGCGGTGAGGCGACACGGCGGAAAGGGATGAGGGGTGTCAGTTAGGCAATAGGACATGTGTAAGAGGTGACCCCTGACCCATGACAAGAACCGCTTTAATTAGACATGAAATCATGTGGTCCAATGTATTTATTATTAGACACATAACATCACATGTATAGTCACTACATCCTGTATGGGTCTCATCACCTCTACAGTCACTACATCCTGTATGGGTCTCATCACCTTCACTGCTACAGTCACTACATCCTGTATGGGTCTCATCACCTTCACTGCTACATCCTGTAGTCATAACCCCTACATCCTGTATGGGTCCCCTACAGTCACTACATACTGTATGGGTCTCATCACCTTCACTGCTACAGTCACTACATCCTGTAGTCACATCACCCCTACATCCTGTATCCAGTATGGGTCTCATAACCCACTACTACAGTTACCCCTACAGTCACTACATCCTGTATGGGTCTCATAACCCCTACAGTCACTACATCCTGTATGGGTCTCATCACCCCTACAGTCACTACATCCTGTATGGGTCTCATCACCTTCACTGCTACAGTCACTACATCCTGTATGGGTCTCATCACCCCTACAGTCACTACATCCAGTATGGGTCTCATCACCCCGACAGTCACCACATCCAACAACCTCTCCCTCAACGTGATCAAAACAAAGGAGATGATTGTGGACTACAGGAAAAGGAGGACCGAGCACCCCCCGCCCCATTATCATCGACGGGGCTGTAGTGAAGCATCACCAACAAACTAACATGGACCAAACACACCAAGACAGTTGTGAAGAGGGCACGACAAAACCTATTCCCCCTCAGGAGACTGGAAAGATTTGGCATGGGTCCTCAGATCCTCAAAAAGCTGCTCAAATAGCTGCACCATCGAGAGCATCACCACTTGGTACGGTAACTGCTCGGCATCTGACCCCTCCTCCATTTGTTTTGTAAAATGTTTATTATCTATGCAAAGTCAATTCACCACTACCTACATGCATAAATTACTTAGGCAAACCTGTTCTCCCTCACATTGACCCTGTACCGGTACCCCCTGTATATAGCCTCCACATTGACTCTGTACCAGTACCCCCTGTATATAGCCTCCACATTGACTCTGTACCGGTACCCCCTGTATATAGCCTCCACATTGACTCTGTACCGGTACCCCCTGTATTTAGCCTCCACATTGACTCTGTACCGGTACCCCCTGTATATAGCCTCCACATTGACTCTGTACCAGTACCCCCTGTATATAGCCTCCACATTGACTCTGTACCCCTGTACCCCTGACTATATAGCCTCCACATTGACTCTGTATTGACCGGTACCCCCCTGTATATAGCCTCCACATTGACTCTGTACCGTAATACCCTGTATATAGCCTCCACATTGACTCGGTACCAGTACCCCCTGTATATAGCCTCCACATTGACTCTGTACCATTACCCCCTGTATATAGCCTCCACATTGACTCGGTACCAGTACCCCCTGTATATAGCCTCCTCATTGACTCTGTACCGGTACCCCCTCTATATAGCCTCCACATTGACTCGGTACCAGTACCCCCTGTATATAGCCTCCTCATTGACTCTGTACCGGTACCCCCTCTATATAGCCTCCTCATTGACTCTGTACCCCCTGTATATAGCCTCCACATTGACTCTGTACCGGTAACCCCTGTATATAGCCTTCCACATTGTCTCTGTACTGGTACCCCCTGTATATAGCCTCCACATTGTCTCAGTACTGGTACCCCCTGTATATAGCCTCCACATTGACTCTGTACCAGTACTCCCTGTATATAGTCTCGTTACTGTTATTTAATTGTGTTACTTTTTATTATCTTCTACTTTAGTTTATTTGGTAAATATTTTTTAAACTCTTTCTTGAACTGTTGCTCGACACGGTACAGTCTACACATGTTGTATCCTGAGGATGTGACAAATAACATTTTTGTATTGATTTGATTTGATTTGACCTAGGATCAGTTTAGCCTTTTAGATAATAATGAACACGATTATATGAACCTGATCCTAGATCAGCACTCTTATTCAAAGAGGGCCCAGAACCTGTTAACTGGTCTGTCGATCTGGAATTGCAGCATTATTTGATGTGTGGTCATTGAATTTCATCCCAGAACGTAATTGACAACAGAAACCGAAGCAAAGATCATATATACACTCCACTCTGAACAGCTAAACTCCTAATTAAAGTATTCCAAACCGCATCAAGTCATTTATAAAGATCCCAGAGGTTAGGGAATTTCAGTCTACTTTTTTCTTATTGTCCTTTTCCATGACATTCCCATAATTCCCTGTGTCTCAGAGTCTGTGGTAGCCGCTGGTGACCTGACGTGACGTTGGTTTGAAGTGTGTGTGTGTGTGTGTGTGTGTGTGTGTGTGTGTGTGTGTGTGTGTGTGTGTGTGTGTGTGTGTGTGTGTGTGTGTGTGTGTGTGTGTGTGTGTGTGTGTGTGTGTGTGTGTGTGTGTGTGTGTGTGTGTGTGACGCTGGACTAAAAATCACACTGGGTGCCAGCAGACTGAAACAGTCCTCAAACTCCTAATAGTATTTTTCTGTTTTTGTTGTCTAAAGAATATTTTTAACCTCTCCTCTCCTCTTTCCAACATATCATTGGGCTCCCACAGTGTGAAGTGTGTGTGTGTGTGTGTGTGTGTGTGTGAGATCACCCACGCACAACCGCTGCGCTGGCTGGGGCCTTGAGATGGGGTGTGTGGTTATCCAGAGGAGAGGAGCGACCAGGGTACACAGTGGCAGTGCCTCCACCTCTCTCTTTGTCTCTCTCGCTCACTCTCTCTCCCTCTTTCACACACGTTCTGTCTTACTCTCTCTCTCTCTCTCCTCTCTCTCCCTCCATCCTCCGTCCCTTTCTCTCTCTATAAACAGTTCTAAACACTTATAAACCTTTATAAACACTAATAAACAGTTATAAACACTTATACACAGTTATAAACAGCTATAAACAGTTATAAACACTTATGAACAGTCATCACCCGTTATCAACAGTTAATGTGTAAGACCTCTCTTCCTCTCTGCTCCATTTCGTCTCTCTCTCTCTCTCTGTTGTCCAGCAATTTATTTATTTGCAATGTAATTAGAAGGGGAAAAAAATGTCTCGTCAGATTGTCTTTTATGTCTGAAGTGAAGCACAGTGCCACTTATAATCAGATTTATCTTCACCATGTCTGTCTCTCTCACCATGTGGCAGAGGAGCTATGAGAACTGAAGACCAAGATCTCGTCTCAAATGGCACCCTTGGTCCCTATGTAGTGCACTATTTTTGACCAGGGCCCATAGGAAAAGAAACACACTTTATAAGGAATAGGATGCCATTTGAGATGCAGGCCTGAGAACTAAAGACAAAAAAAATCACTCTGTTTGCATTGTGGTTTATGCATTCACAAACACACACAGTAAGGGGGAGAGAAGAGAGATGCATGGAGAGACCGCAAGAGTGTGGGGAGAGAAGAGGAACAGAGGGAGGAGAGAGAGGCATGGAGAGACCGCAAGAGTGTGGGGAGAGGAGAGGAACGGAGGGAGGAGAGAGAGAGAGTGAGAGAGGACCGAAGGGAGGAGAGAGAGAGAGAGAGAGAGGAACGGAGGGAGGAGAGAGAGAGGAACGGAGGGAGGAGAGAGAGGAACGGAGGGAAGAGAGAGAGAGAAACGGAGGGAGGAGAGAGAGGCATGAAGAGACCGCAATAGTGTGGGGAGAGGTGAGGAATGGAGGGAGGAGAGAGAGAGAGAGGAACTAAGGGAGGAGAGAGAGAGGGACGAAGGGAGGAGAGAGAGAGGACCGAAGGGAGGTGAGAGAGAGGGACAAAGGGAGGAGAGAGAGGGAGAGAGATTAACGAAGGGAGGTGAGAGAGAGGACCAAAGGGAGGAGAGAGAGAGAGAGAGAAGAGAGGAGAGAGAGAAACGAAGGGAGGAGAGAGAGTTATGAAGGGAGGAGAGAGAGAGGAAGGAAGGGAGGAGAGAGAGAGGACTGAAGGGATGAGAGAGAGAGAGGAACGAAAGAAGGAGAGAGAGAGAGGAACGAAAGAAGGAGAGAGAGGAACGGAGGGAGGAGAGAGAGAGAGGAACGAAGCGAGGAGAGAGAGAGTAACGATGGGAGGAGAGATAAAGAGGAACAAAGGAGGAGAGAGAAGAACGAAGGAAGGAGAGAGAGAGTAAAGATAGGAGAGAGAGAGGAACGGAGGAGAGAGAGAGAGTTTACTGTTTACTGTGTTGACCCAGGTGCTGTTGTCTGTTTACTGTGTTGACCCAGGTGCTGTTGTCATGTTTACTGTGTTGACCCAGGTGCTGTTGTCTTGTTTACTGTGTTGACCAAGGTGCTGTTGTCATGTTAACTGTGTTGACCCAGGTGCTGTTGTCTTGTTTACTGTGTTGACCCAGGTGCTGTTGTCATGTTTACTGTGTTGACCCAGGTGCTGTTGTCTTGTTTACTGTGTTGACCCAGGTGCTGTTGTCTTGTTTACTGTGTTGACCCAGGTGCTGTTGTCTTGTTTACTGTGTTGACCCAGGTGCTGTTGTCATGTTTACGGTGTTGACCCAGGTGCTGTTGTCATGTTAACTGTGTTGACCCAGGTGCTGTTGTCTTGTTTACTGTGTTGACCCAGGTGCTGTTGTCATGTTAACTGTGTTGACCCAGGTGCTGTTGTCTTGTTTACTGTGTTGACCCAGGTGCTGTTGTCATGTTAACTGTGTTGACCCAGGTGCTGTTGTCTTGTTTACGGTGTTGACCCAGGTGCTGTTGTCATGTTTACTGTGTTGACATAGATTTTTCCACCATTGTCTTTACAGTGTGCAGGCTGAAGGCCTGGTAGGACGTTAACACCTTGTTTCGCCAGGCCAAAACGGCCTCTCGGCGCGCATTTCTGTGTGTGCGTGTGTGTGTGTGTGTGTGTGTGTGTGTGTGTGTGTGTGTGTGTGTGTGTGTGTGTGTGTGTGTGTGTGTGTGTGTGTGTGTGTGTGTGTGTGTGTGTGTGTGTGCGCGCGTGTTTTTCCATACGTAGACAGGAAATGTTTGCCATGGGCCTCTGCTCAGTCAGATTTGTTAATTCTGCTAATGAGCTCTCCCGCCTCTACTGAGAGACTGTAATTAACGAGCTTGTTAGGGTAATCAAGTTAGCAAGCTTCCTCGTTACGCTAATCAAGATAACAAGCTACACTACATTACCAAAAGTATGAGGACACCTGCTCGTGTACATCTCATTGCAAAATCAAGTGAATTAATATGGACTAGTTCATCTGGAAAGGATTTCACCTAGATGATGGAACATTGCTGTGTGGCATGTGTGGCCTACCACTTTGTGGCTGAGCCGTTGTTGCTCCTAGATGTTTCCACTTCAAAATAACAGCACTTACAGTTGACCGGTGCACCTCGAATAGGGCAGAATCTTGAATCTTTGCATTTAAATTGAGCCTAATGCTGTATTTAACATTTCAATCATCTGTCTCTGCCTTCCAAGCTACCGAGTTCTACCCCCAAGCTACCTAGTTCTGCTTCCACAGCAACCTAGTTCTACTTCTACTGCTACCTAGTTCTATCTCTCCAGCTGCCTAGTTCTGCCTCCCAGCTACCTAGTTCTACCTACCCAGCTACCGAGTTCTATTTCCCAGCTACCGAGTCCTACTTCTACTGCTACCTAATTCTACTTTTCCAGCAACCTAGTTCTACTCCCCAGCTTCCTAGTTCTACCTCTCCAGCTACCTAGTTCTACTTCTCCAGCTACATAGTTCGACTTCTCCAGCTACCTAGCTCTACTAACCCAGCTGCCTAGTTCTACTTCTCCAGCTACCTAGTTCTACTTCTCCAGCTACCTAGTTCTGCTTTCCCAGCTACCTAGTTTTACCTCTCCAGCTACCTAGTTCTACCTCTCCAGCTACATAGTTCTGCCTACCCAGCTACCTAGTTCAACCTCTCCAGCTACCTAGTTCCACCTCTCCAGCTACCTAGTTCTACTTCTCCAACTACCTAGTTCTGCCTTCCCATTTACCTAGGTCTACCTCTCCAGCTACCTAGTTCTACTTCTCCAGCTGCTTAGTTCTGCCTCCCCAGCTACCTAGTTCTACTTCTCCAGCTAACTAGTTCTGCTTTCCAGCTACCTAGTTCTGCCTCTCCAGCTGCATTGTTCTACTTCTGCAGCTACATAGTTCGACCTCTCCAGCTACCTAGCTCTACTAACCCAGCTACCTTGTTCTAACTCTCCAGCTACCTAGTTCTACTTCTCCAGCTACCTAGTTCTACTTCTCCAGCTACCTAGTTTTGCTTTCCCAGCTACCTAGTTCTACTTCCCCAGCTGCCTAGTTCTGCCCACCCAGCTACCTAGTTCTACCTGCCCAGCTAACTAGTTTTACTTAAGTCCTCCTTCCCCAGCTGCAGAGTTCTCCTTCCCCAACTACCTAGTTCTCCTTCCCCAGCTGCCTAATTCTGCTTCTCCAGCCGACTCTGTCTCCGCATCTCCAGCTTCCTTTGTCTGCATCCCAGCTACCTAGTTCTGCTTCCCCAGCCGCCTAGTTCTACTTTCCCAGCTACCTAGTTTTACCTCTCCAGCTACCTAGTTCTACCTCTCCAGCTACATAGTTCTGCCTACCCAGCTACTTAGTTCTGCCTCTCCAGCTACCTAGTTCTGCCTACAAAGCTACCTAGTTTCCCTCTCCAGCTACATAGTTCTACTTCTCCAGCTACCTAGTTCTACCTACCCAAGCTACCTAGTCATGCTTCCACAGCTACCTAGTTCTACTTCTACAGCTACCTAATTCTACTTCTCCAGCTACCTAGTTCTGTTCCCCAGCTACCAAGTTCTGCTTCTCCAGCTGCCTAGTTCTACTTCTCCAGCTACCAAGTTCTGCTTCCCCAGCTCCCTAGTTCTACCTCTCCAGCTACCTAGTTCTTCTTCTCCAGCTACCTAGTTCTACCTGCCCAGCTACCTAGTTTTACCTAAGTCCTGCTTCCCAGCTGCCTAGTTCTCCTTCTCCAACTACCTAGTTCTGCCTTCCCATTTACCTCGTTCTACCTTTCCACCTACCTAGTTCTCCTTCCCCAGCTGCCTAGTTCTGCTTCTCCAGCCGACCCTGTCTCTGCATCTCCAGCTTCCTATGTCTGCATCCCAACTAACTAGTTCTGCTTCCCCAGCCGCCTCGTTCTACTTCTCCAGCTACCTAGTTATACTTCTCCAGCTACCTATTTCTGCCTCTCCAGCTTCCTAGTTTTACTTCTCCAGCTGCCTAGTTCTACCTCCCCCGCTACCTAGTTCTACCTACCCAGCTACCGAGTTCTATTTACCCAGCTACCTAGTTCTACTTCTACTGCTACCTAGTTCTACTTCTCCAGCTACCTAGTTCTGCTCCCCAGCTACCTAGTTCTGCTTCTCCAGCTGCCTAGTTCTACTTCTGCAGCAACATCGTTCTACCTCTCCAGCTACCTATTTCTACCCTCCCAGCTACCTAGTTCTACATCTCCAGCTACCTAGTTCTACTTCTCCAGCTGTCTAGTTCTACTTCTCCAGCTGTCTAGTTCTGTCTCCCCAGCTACCTAGTTCTGTCTCCCCAGCTACCTAGTTCTACTTCTCCAGCTACCTAGTTCCACCTCTCCAGCTGCCTAGTTCTGCTTTCCCAGCTACCTAGTTCTACCTCTCCAGGACCTAGTTCTACCTCTCCAGCTACATAGTTCTGCCTCCCCAGCTACCTAGTTCTACCTCTCCAGCTACCTAGTTCTACTTCTCCAGCTACCTAGTTCTCCCTCCCCATCTCCCTAGTTCTTCTACTTTCTCCAGTTCTACCTGCCTAGCTACCTAGTTCTACTTCCCCAGCTGCCCTGCCCACCCAGCTCCTCCCTGCCCGGCAACCGAGTTTTACCTAAGTCCTCCTTCCCCAGCTGCCTAGTTTTCCTTCCCCACCTACCTAGTTCTCCATTCCCCAGCTGCCTAGTTCTGATTCTCCAGCCGACTTGTCTCTGCATCTCAACTTCCCATGTCTGCATCCCAGCTACCTAGTTCTGCTTCCCCAGCCGCCTAGTTCTACCTCTCCCAATCCCTAGTTCTACTTCTCCAGCTGCTTAGTTCTGTCTCCCCAGCTACCTAGTTCTACCTACCCAGCTACCTAGTTCTGCCTTCCCAGCTACTTAGTTCTGCCTCTCCAGCAACCTAGTTCTGCCTCTCCAGATACCTAGTTCTACTTCTCTAGCTACCTAGTTCTACTACTCCAGCTACCTAGTTCTACCTCTCTTGCTACCTAGTTCTACTTCTCCAACTACATAGTTCTGCCTCCCCAGCTACCTAGTTCTACCTCTCCAGCTACCTTGTTATACTTCTCCAGCTGCCTTGTTCTGCCTTCCCAGCTACCTAGTTCTACTTCTCCAGCTAACTAGTTCTGCCTCTCCAGCTACCTGGTTCTGCTTTCCAAACTACCTAGTTCTGCTTCTTCTGCTACCTAGTTCTACCCCTCCAGCTACCTAATTCTACTTCTCCAGCTGCCTATTTCTACTTCTCCTGCTACCTAGTTCTGCTCCTCCAGCTACTTAATTTTACTTAAGTCCTCCTTCCCCAGCTGCCTAGTTCTCCTTCCCCACCTGCCTAGTTCATCTTCCCCAGCTGCCTAGTTCTGCTTCTCCAGCCGACTCTGTCTCTGCATCTACAGCTTCCTATGTCTGCCTACCCAGCTACCTAGTTCTACTTACCCAGCTACCTAGTTTTACTTCCCCACCTAGCAAGGTCCTCCTTCCCCAGTTGCCTAGT